>NW_026707423.1:0-26901 GCF_902713425.1 Acipenser ruthenus
GTCTATGACTTTGGTGCTTATGGCATCCATCTTAGATTTTTTTTAGTACTTTACCAGCCGCGGACAATTACAATGAGGCAATTTTAGAATTTAAAACAGTTTTTGTTCACAACACAACAGAGGGTAAAATACAATCATTTCAGAGGAGTTACAACCTGGTAAGTATTTTAAAATAAAGAAAAATTCGTCAAGACAGTGCGAGCGTTACACCTTGCAGTGTTTTATTCACTTCACAATGAAATGGCTCGCACCTGCCACCTACTGGTCTCTATAGGTATGTACACTACAGATTGAAGCTCGCAAAATAAAGAAAAATAAGAAATAGTCCCCCCGTCACCCCACCCGCTTCGCTGTTCATTATTACATGTGCCCCACATACTCATAATGTGATGTGATTTAATTATTTTTCTTTTCATTTAGAAATGCAAAAAAGTGTTAATACGGTTGTCGCGCTAACTGCAGTCTGTGTGTACAAGGCCTATGTGTGATTAAGGTTGTCTCAAATGCCTCTCGTTTAATTGGGACAGCAGCTTATTCAGGATATTTTTACTTCTCCCGATAAAGCGGCACCGACTGTATTTATAGTAGCCAATGTGCCTCAATACAGCAATGGTAACGTGGTTAATTACTACATTAAAAACTTTAATATAGAGTACACCCTCACTATAACAAACCTGTTGGGGTCCCATCCTTTTGTTCGTTATATCGAGGGGTTCATTATAGCGAAAGGACAATCAAAATGTGCCTGTGATACTCCTTTTTTCAAACAATCATTGTAGTTTCCAGCTTTGTTGCAACATTAAATTATTTTAGTTTTGGAGGCATAGTTACCCAGTGCGTGCTTTTTATTAAGACAAAAGAGTTGACTTCACTGCAGAGGTGGCATCCTGTGCATATAGACTGGGGTGTTGACAGTATGTGTTTATATTATCTTTTTTTATTTTTTTTAATTTGGGGTCTAAGGACCAGGGTCGATAAAATAGTGGAGGCTGGATGGAAAAGGTGATTCCAATGTGATATCTTGTAACAATTGTAAGTCGCCCTGGATAAGGGCGTCTGCTAAGAAATAAATAATAATAATAATAATAATATTAGTTCAAACATACCACCATAACAAGGACCCTGTTACAATGTGCTGGAAATACATAACAACAAATGCAATAAAACAAACAACTTTTAATACAGCCTGTGACCGAAATTGGCAAAATATCTACAAAAGGGATAAAGTTGTACAAACCTGTGGTTAATATAGCTTTTTATGGATGTGGATGTGAAATGTTTGTACTCGTATAGCATTTTACAGGAAACGTGTTTGAGGCTGATATTTATCAACTTGTACCTACCTGCATGCTGGCTACATGGGCAGAGGGCTACTTTTTAAACTGTTGGTGTTTTTAAATGTATATATTGTCCTATTTACTCATTTAGCCTAAATGATGAAAGAATGATGGAAGTGATGAATTGTGTGGTGCTTTTTGTGATATGAGGGCTCAAATGAGACCACCACATTTATTTAATAACTGTTTAAAACAAAAGGTGCAATGAAAATCGCTAAGCAGTTGGTAAATCCACAACATCTAGATCAAAAGGGCTATGACTAAATACATATGCATACAAATAAACCACCATCACTCAGTCTCACTGCCATTTAAATCTACTGGTTAACCGCGATTCACCAAGAAGATGCACAATATTATTATTATTATTTATTTCTTAGCAGACGCCCTCATCCAGGGTGACTTACAGTCGTAAACAAAAAATACATTTCAAGAATTTATGATGTTCTCCAGTAATGAAACCTAATAAATACAAATAAACAATAAAACAAAAGCCAGTCTATTTTAATGTGCAGAGGAGGTCTTCTCTACAATTACTTCATTACTAAAAACATATATAACCCAGAACTGAAATAGCAATACAATTCTAACCTTTTTTTTAACACTGAGCTGTTAAAACTGCTTTGGTCCAAAATTAATTTAAATATTTAAGAAAACCATGCTGAAAATATAAATCTCATTATTAGAGCAGTTGAGCACAATTCCATTCAGAACCCTGAGGGAAGGGGAAAATAAATGGCATTTTAAAGAAGAAATAGTTTTGTTTTGTTTTATTTAATACCAATTAGTCTTTAACTAAGGTGGGAAATAAGTTAGTCACTTTAAAAAAAAAAATTAAAGTACAAATTCTTGACCAATATTGACAAAAACTGTGTTTTTTGCTTAAAATGAAAACCACCTGTCTGGGTCCTGAGAACTAGCTTCCAATTCCGGTGACCAGCCAAAATGGTGTTTTAAAGTACACAATCTAAAAATTCTCAAAGATTCTTTTTTTTTTTTTTCCAAGTTCACAAGCCATTTCGATCTCAAGAGGGGGTAGTGCCTCTGAACTTTCTGGAATCTTCTCTTGTGTGTGGGTGGTAGGTATCAGTTGACACTGGAAGTGAAAGCGTGAAGTGGGCCGCCCAGTTCCGCAGGTCACTGCTGACAATCCACTTTCTCAGAGCTGGATAGGCACCTTCTCAAAACAAACCACCATCCCCTGCCCTGCTTAAAGGCTCTTTCTTGGGCACCTTTAGTGGCTGAGTTTCACTTAACCTAAAGGGTTTCAAATACCTAGTGCTCCCTACTCTGTCGAGTACTGATACACATTTTACTAAAGTTTCATTTTTTGAAAACAAATTAGTCAGTTAATTTCTAGCCCATGCTCCGGTGGTCCATCACTGACAGGAACTCAAGTGCTATTTGTTATCTTTAGGCCTGATAAGTACATCTGGTTTTGCTTCTGCTTGCCTCAAGAGTTGGGAGGGGGGGATTTTTTTTTTTTTTTCTTCTTCTTCTTACATTGAGTTTCTCACAATCTCAAACTGGGATGTGAACCAGGAGAGCACTGAGCCTGTCATACAAAACCTGTCTCCTGAGCTCTAAAACCTGGCATAAATCAGTTTTACCTGTTTGGCTAAATAAGTACGTGTTAAGAGTAATAAAAGCTATTAGTGACATCAGATTTGCTTCCCATGTGTTCTGATGTAAAATTGGGTGAAATTCTTTTGATCGTGCCTGTCACATATCTTTCTTTGTCTGGCTAAAAGGTTGTCAGGTCTCAAAAATAGCTTTTTGACATGTCCATAGTTCCTTTATGACGTTTAACCTTTGTTCCTTGGTATTGTATGTCTTGGTATGGTATTGTATTAATTAAAAATAAAAACTGAAATAGCTTGGTTGGATAAGTGTCCACCCCCCTTGTAATAGCAATCCTAAATTAGCCCAGGTGTAACCAATCACCTTCAAAATCACACACCAAGTTAAGTGGCCTCCACCTGTGTTAAATTGTAGTGATTCACATGATTTCAGGATAAATTCAGCAGTTCCTGTAGGTTCCCTCTGCTGGGTAGTGCATTTCAAAGCAAAGACTCAACCAAGAGCACCAAGGAGCTTTCAAAAGAACTCTGGGACAAAGTTGTTGAAAGGCACAGATCAGGGGATGGGTATAACAAAATATCAAAGGCCTTGAATATCCCTTGGAGCACGGTCAAGACGATTATTAAGAAGTGGAATTGTGTGGCACCACCAAGACCCTGCCTAGATCAGGCCGTCCCTCCAAACTCAAGAAGGAGACTGATCAGAGAGGCTACCAAGAGACCAACAGCAACTTTGCAAGAGCTACAGGCTTTTATGGCCAAGACTGGTCAAAGTGTGCATGTGACAACAATATCCCAAGCGCTCCACAAATCTGGCCTGTATGGTAGGGTGGCAAGAAGGAAGCCATTACTCAAGAAAGCCCACCTTGTATCCCACTTGAAGTATGCAAAAAAAACACTCAGGAGATTCTGTAGCCATGTGGCAAAAGGTTTTGTGGTCTGACGAAACTAAAATATAACTTTTTTGGCCTAAATGCAAAGCGTTATGTTTGGCACAAACCCAACATAGCGCATCACCCAAAGAACACCATCCCTACTGTGAAGCATGGTGGTGGCAGCATCATGTTATGGGGATGTTTCTCACTGGCAGGGACTGGGGCACTTTTCAGGATAGAAGGGAAAATGAATGGAGCAAAGTACAGAGAAGTCCTTGAGGAAAGACTGCTGCCCTCTGCAAGAAAGCTGAAACTGGGACGGAAGTTCACCTTTCAGCATGACAACGACCCAAAGCACACAGTGGCCCAGTCAGAGCACCGACCTAAATCCAATCGAAAATTTGTGGCATGACTTGAAGATTGCTGTTCATCAACGCTCCCCAAGGAACTTGATAGAGCTTGAATGGTCAAATATTGCCAAATCTAGGTGTGCAAAGTTGGTAGAGACCTATCCCAACAGACTCACAGCTGTAATTGCTGCCAAAGTACTTTCACCAAGTATTAACTCAGGGGGTGGAGACTTATCCAATTATGATCTTTCAGTTTTGTAGTTCAGTTTTAATATATATATTTTTTTCTCAATACAAACTTTTTTCCCCTTAACAGTGTGGAGTATAGTGTGTAGATAAGTGGAAAAAATGCATGAAACTCTGAGGCACTGACACAACAAAATGTGAACAAATGTTCAAGGGGGTGTAGACTTTCTATAGGCACTGTATATATATATATATATATATATATATATATATATATATATATATATATATACATATATATATATATATATATATATATATATATATATATATATATATATATATATATATATATATATACATATATATATATATATAGTAACACAGCAGTTGTTTTATTGCTTAATTATCCCCTGCATCTGGTGATTATTATTAGATTAGAGCCAGGTGCAAGGTATAAAACAGAAGCAGTTAGTTTGCCCTGGGTTGCTGAGTAGAAGGAGGCAGAAGAGGTGCTCTGCTTCTGAGCAGTCGACAGAAAAGTGTGTGTGCAGTGTAAACCTGTGTGTTTTGTTTGAAGCTTTTTTGTGTTACAGGTAAACGGCCTAGCTGTCCTGTGTTAGTTAGGTTCCTGTGTGTCTAGTTAGTGCTTGTACAGAGCTAAGTGTTTACTTTGTGTTTTCAATTTGTTTGTTTATTAAAAATAGTGTGTCAGCTCGTGAAAATCCATTTCTGGTGTCCTGGGTCTATTTTTAAAGGGGCAACGAACCGTGAGTGGTGCCGGCCGGTTCACAATATATATATATATATATATATATATATATATATATATATATATATATATATATATATATATATATATATACACGCACACACACACAGGATCTACTATAGTATATACATTTGTGATGAAAACCTGCATGTACACTGAACTGTCCCAATGATGTGTTGCAGCACATTGTATTATGAAAATTTTGAAGGCACTGCATTTTAATTTTGCTTGTTCCCTTTAAGGTGTGTTGTTTGAATTCAATTATATTTTCATCATGTATACAACTGAAAGAAATACAGTAATGCTATTTACTTACTTCACAACTATGTGGGCGATTAGTAGTGATAACTGTGAGCAATGTTTTTATTCACACTTTAGCTTAATAAAAATATCCTCAGAACCT
This sequence comes from Acipenser ruthenus, assembly GCF_902713425.1. Taxonomy (NCBI): domain Eukaryota; kingdom Metazoa; phylum Chordata; class Actinopteri; order Acipenseriformes; family Acipenseridae; genus Acipenser; species Acipenser ruthenus. Next base: position 5,504 of record NW_026707423.1, read on the forward strand.
ATATTATATTATAAACCAAGTACTGATAACAGGAACATTGATAAAGATAACCAATTTCAGTTAAAATCAACAAACAGCTAACTGGATAATTGGATTGATTTGATTAGAGCAACTGTTTTCTAATAACAGCAATAAATGCTTATTTGAACAACGTGCTAGTGAAGAGCCCTGGTAACAGCAATCTCACCAAACAAATTGACCTTCTGATGACTCTGCAGCATCAAGGCACAGAACAATTTTGTGTTCTATCGCAGTCAGCCCTTCCTGTGACCTCAGTAAAACCCTTTAGCGCTTTTTCCCACATAGCTTCACTAAAACCCACTGACGAGAGTTTTGGTTTATTTGTTCAGGTGAATAAACTGTATCAAATACTGGTTTCTCATTTGCTTTTAATTAGGCTTGTAGAATCTGTTCTTTCATCTAGAGAGGAATCTGTATCGGCCCACTACTGGTTATTGCAAATTTTACACAAATAATTTAAAGCATACTGGGAAAAAAGACCTCATTATGTGGACTTCAAACTTTGTGTTTTTCAGCAACCACAAACTTTAATGGAAGAAAACCTTGTTTAAAACCTTGTTAAAATAGTTTCCTCGTCAAAAGGAGCAGTGCTAACTTGTAGGTACAGTTTACATAGGTGACAGATTCCAATCCAAGCAACAAATACGCATTATAATGGTAGTAATGCAGTTTTGTAATCCTACAGTGCATAAACCAATGCTTTGGTTCAGTTTTTACCTTACATAACAGTTTTATTTCATTGTAGTAACATTGTAATGTATCCTGTAACAAATGCCACTATAAAAAATGTAATTATAAATATGACTTATTTAATACACTCTGTGACAAGATACGAGTGGTGTGTTGTACAAAAGGACTGTCCAGACAATGTTCCCAGTGCAAAACGTCTGTATTTATTTAAACTGAATAAATAATAAACAATTGCCCCTATATCAACAATGGTATAGGGGAAGTGAATACGGCGGGTTGCAGTCCCAAACGAAAAACACTCCAACACTCCCTTCGTCTGGTCCAGTCGAGATTAACCGCGCCTGTCCCAGTCGGTCACGGAGCATGGGCTATGGAGATGGCATTGACCTTTCTAAAGCCCACACAGAACCGAGTGGAGCTATCCTTTTTAGCCACCATCATGATCGGACTGCACCACTCGCTCCAGGAAGGCTCAGTGACTCCAAGCTCGAGCATATCCCTCACCTCCTGGCCAACAGGGACCCTATGGCTTTCTGGAATCTGGTACGGTCTCTCTCTAACTGTGACACCTGCTGGAGTAATAATAGTATGTTTAATAACATTAGTTCTACCGGGCAATTTAGAAAAAACATCACCAAACTGTTTCACCAGCTCGTGGAGCTTCTTATCAGGAACTAACTTTTCCCCCAATCGTAATATTAACTGTGGCGGGTGGATTCACAGTGGGACCAAAATCCTCTTCTAAACTATAATTAGCTATAAACAGGCCTCCCATTCTTTCCAGGGTTTTAGCAAATTAATGTGATACATTTCAGTTTTATTTCGGCGATCGGGTTGTCTAATTTCATAGTTTACATTACCAATTGCCCGTATCACCTCATATGGTCCCTGCCACTTAGCATACAGTTTAGTTTCTGACATAGGAAGTAACGACAGTACCTTATCTCCTGGCTGAAAAGTCTGAATCCATGCTTATTTATTGTACTGTTCTTCTTGGTGATGCTGAGCCTGTTTTAAATTCTTGTGTGCCAAACGACCAACCAATTCCAGGCGGTCTCTTAACATTATTACATATTTATGTTTTTAGAACTTTTATTTTACTCTTCCCATCCCCATCCTTTTTTTACAAGATGTAGGACACCTCGTGGTTGTCTCCCGTATAGCAGCTCAAAGGGAGAAAACCCGGTCGAGCTCTGAGGTACCTCTCTCATTGCAAATATCAGGTAGGGAACGAGTTTAGCCCAATGTCTCTGCTCTTGGTTGACAAACCGCCTCAGCATCTGTTTTTTTTTTGTTTGTTTGTTTGTTTTGTTTTTTTTAATTTAGTCGTTGCCAATTATTTTTATTATTTTCTCCCAATTTAGAATGGCCAATTATTTTTTAAGCTCAGCTCACCACTACCACCCCTGCGCTGACTCGGAAGCAGCGAAGACAAACACACACTGTCCTCCGAAGCATGTGCCGTCAGCCGACCGCTTTTTTTCACGCTGCAGACTCACCATGCAGCCACCCGAGAGCCACAGCGTCGGAGGACAACGCAGCTCTCAGGCAGCTTACAGGCAAGCACACAGGCGCCTGGCCAGACTACAGGTGTCGCTGGTGCGCGGTGAGCCGAGGACACCCTGGTCGACCCAACCCTCCCTCCCCCCGGGCGTCGCTCGGCCAATTGTGCGTCACCCCCTGGGAGCTCCCGTCCACGGTCGGCTGTGGAATAGCCTGGACTCGAACTCTCAACGTCCAGACTATAGAGCGCATCCTGCACTCCACGTGGAGCGCCTTTACTGGATGCGCCACTCGGGAGCCCACAGCATCTGTTTTAACGTCTGATTAAAATGTTCCACAAGTCCGTCTGTCTGTGGGTGGTAAACGGATGTCCGAATGGACCAAATTTGCAGTCATTTATACAATTCCTTTAAACATTGAACCTTGAAGTTAGTTCCATGATCAGTCAGAATATTTTTGGGGATCCCTACTCTCACGATAATCTGTACTAACTCTTTTGCAATTGCCAATGCACTAGTGGACCTCAATGGTACTGCCTCGAAATATCTTATTGTGTAGTCCACCACTACTAAAATATGCGTATATACAGAATCAGACTGACTCAATGGGCCCACTATAGCCATAGCAATGCGTTCAAAGGGAATATTAATCAGGGGCAGTGGGACCAGCGGGGCCGGGCGAACCAACCCCAGCGCTACTTGCTGGCATTCCAGACATGCTGCTGCATACCTCGTCACCTCACTATATGCCCCCGCCCAATAAAATCGAGCCAATATTCATTCCTGAGTCTTTTTGCTACCTTGATGTCCCGAACAAGAGATATTGTGAGCCATCCACATGATCTCACTTCAAAAAGACTGGGGAACGAGTAATTGCTTTACAGTCAGTTCTGTGCTTGGGATACCCTATACAATAAATGCCTGAATACAATGTGGTGAGAGTATGCGAGCATCCGATTGCCATCTACTTCCTTCCCCTCGATAGACCGAACCTGCCCCCAGATATTAGCCAGCGTAGGGCCATTTGTTTGTTCCCACGCTAGATCAGCATCTCAGTCCCAGACTTTCGGTATATTGAGTGAGGCTATTGTAGCTTCAGTACTAGGGGTCTCAGTAATCCGGCCCGGCAGGTCACACTGGATCCCAATCCCCTTTTCTTGGTGTTTGTTAGACATTTACGAGTCTCCCACCAAACCCCAACCTTGTCTCATTGATGTTCCCTCCCATCGTTCCACCCTTTGTTCTCATTTTGTTTTCTTGGGGCGGAACTGAGAGTTGAACAAATCAGCGTGCAGCGGGAACATTTTTCCAATAGCTTCCCCCGCTGCTCCCGTGGTCTTACCGGAGACTGGCTTTCCCATTTCATTTAGCACATTTCAAAATGTGGCCAGTCTCAACCCAAAATAACTGGATATGGCAACCTTCTTACCACATGATTACATAGCAGGTATGAAAGCCTAACATCACATCTATTTTAATGAGGTGGTAGTCCTGTTTATCTCCATGGATACGGGAGATGACCACTAACCCACGTGACCACCAACATACCCCCACCAAGAGAGCTTCCTCAGTTAAGGTTTGCCCGCACCCTGAGTCCACTGGTGCATGGGTACTCACATTGCCAATCCGTACATCAACAATACAAGGCCCCTCCCAATCATTACCCCCGGAGTTACCTGCCGCCAGTCGAAATTAGTGTGAGGAAATCTGCTTTTAATTCTGCATCTGCTGCTACACAGCAGTAGGGCTCTGGACTCTTGACTGGAGGGTCGTGGGTTCAATCCCAGGTGGGGGGACACGGCTGCTGTACCCTTGAGCAAGGTACTTTACCTCGATTGCTCCAGTAAAAACCCAACTGTATAAATGGGTAATTGTATGTAAAAATAATGTCATATCTTGTATCTTGTAACAATTGTAAGTCGCCCTGGATAAGGGCATCTGCTAAGAAATAAAATTATATATATATATATATATATATATATATATATATATATATATATATATATATATATACACATATATACAGCTCTGGAAAAAATTAAGAGACCGCTGCAAATTTATCAGTTTCTCTGGTTTTACTATTTATAGGTATGTGTTTGGGTAAAATGAACATTTTTGTTTTATTCTATAAACTACTAACAACATTTCTCCCAAATTCCAAATAAAAATTTTGTCATTTAGAGCATTTATTTGCAGAAAATGACAACTGGTCAAAATAACAAAAAAGATGCAGTGTTGTCAGACCTCGAGTAATGCAAAGAAAATAAGTTCATATTCATTTTTAAACAACACAATACAGAACCCCCAGCTTTTGTGAAGCATTGTTTGCTGACTGACAGAGTTCCAAGCATGCTTTAGCAAGAGCATAGCATCTAACAGAGACAATTTATTTACATTGAATTTTCATGCTGATGCGCATCGCTTTTCTCTTTCCAGCCTTGCTTGCTGTTGCAGTCAATGCTGTTTTTTGAAACTATCAACCCGACACTGCGTATAGGGATTAAATAGCCAAGGTACAGTACAGGGGTAATCACTCAGTAACAAGGTGCAAACAGCTGATGGATCGATCTGTCAAGCTTTTACTACAGTAAAGTGCTGCCTTTTGTATTTACATCTATGCGAATGGCAAGGTAACGAGATTCAAACAGGTGAGTTTGCCCAAAATATACGCCGTGCTTAACACGGTATAAACGATGTCTTTGTTACTGAAATCAACCTGTAATAGCCCGAAATAACCCTGTACGGTGTAAGTGGTGGATACTGTATATATAATCTTGAAGGATGACGCTCGTAGAGACAAGGGTGTGCGTTATTAGCAACCTTGATAAAGACAACTTTCGGTTATTAACATTTTCCCAGGAACCAATCCCATCCCACAGACTAATGTTAATGGAATTCTGATATTAGCAACCGCACACCGCTTATTGACAACTTTATTACTAGTTGCCAGTGCTACAGAGCGCACTTGCATGATTTATATGCATACTTCATGCAGCTTTTATAACACAATGACTTTGCAACTGCGTATTTCTGGCGGACTGAGGCAGAATCGTGGCTTTGAAACTGGCTACGAAGCTGCACGCAGAATTGAGATGGATTTACAGCGGGAGGTGGTACATTGTAAAAAGCAGACAACATTGGACAATTTCTTATTTTTAAATTGTATTCTATGTTTGGGTATTTCGTTGTTATGTTCATTTTTTAACACCAACATTTAAAACACATGTATCAGTGCCATATTTGTACAACTACAGTATATATTGTTTCATATAAATACACTTGAAGGCTTTTCGCTTATTGGCAACTTTTGGTTAACGATAACTTTTTGCTAGGAACCGAGAGGTTGTTAATAAGCGGCATCTACTATATATATATACACAGTGAAGTCAGTTTAGAAGAATCACATCCGTCCTGGATGATTTAACAAGATGTTTATTGAACATGGTAAACAAATACAGACCACTGTCTGCCGTGGACCACGCAAAACTAAAATGAATTGTCACGCTCACTCAGGTAACCTCCGGCTCTGTCTTACGCTCTGTCTGACACTCTGTATGTCTGTCTGTCTGTCTGTCACTCACTCATTTTCCAACTCTCTCTGCACACTCAGGCATGCACTCTTATTTATCTCTTTTCCTAAACCATGCCCTCCATCCGCCCTCACCAATACCGGGCATGCCTCGATCTCCCGCCAGCATTGTGGGGGTGCAAATGCATGTCCAGGATTGATGAGCCTGGACAGACAGGCAACCCCCTTGTTAGCTAGTGGCGTGGCACAGCAAAACAGTATGGCATTGTGATAGAGAGAGAAAGGATCAATGCTGTAAATCTTCCTCCCAACCAGAAAGGGCGCTGTGTAAGGGGGAAGGTATGCTGCCTCCTAGATGTGCCACCTTGATGGTAGGTGGAAACCGGAAGGTAACCATATTAGGAGGGGCGCGTAGCTGCAGGTACTCAGGATGACTCCATTGCAGTCAGCTGCGGGGTAGCCTTCTATTTGAGAAACCATGTTGACGCTTTGATTGCAGGGAGAAGTTTGCTGGGTACAAAGGGGAAGCAGCTACGTCAGTACCTCCTTTTGCGCTGAGATACTGAGAGCGACCGGCTAAAGCCGATGTGTGTTTATGTATTACATGTTTGTTTTGTGTATTAACAGAGGAGCCGGAGGACGGGAGGCTGTAGCCAGCGAGCCACCACTTACCCCAGAGCACGCCCCTCATCGCACAGCACTACACCGCACAGCGCACACAACACAAGCCCCGGAAGAGAAGAACACATTTTCGTCCATGGAGGACTGTGGTTATCGGAGTTTCTGTTTGTTTTCTTTTGTTTTGAGCCTGGACCCTGCCGTGTTTTGCCCCAATACCATCTCTGGTAGCGGGGCTTATTATTTTTCAATTGTGGAATATTTTTGTGATATTTCTGTTTATTATTAAAAAGGATTATTTTTTGGGAGACAACAGTCTGGACATTCTACATCTCTTGCACTGCACCATTCATCCTGTCACAGGCATGTAAAACAAATGTTGAGCAAATGTCTAGGCCATTACAGTATGTTAGTTTGAGAATGAGAAGTGCTTTGTTCCCTGCAGTGTAGGGGGTTGACCACTAGATGTCATGAGTTCCTGCGCTCCGGAAAATCCATAGTTGCTTGTTTCCTAATGAATTAAGGATAACGGTCAATTGTTTAACTGCTTGTTGAAGTTAATGACACCTCGATAAAAAGTTTGAAAGATAATGTGTGAGAAAGGGGGCACTGTGGCTTTAAGAAATGGTGGCTACAGCTAGAAAAATACAAATCCCAGGATGCCAAGCGCCGGCTAGAGGAAGGGGCAGGGCAGCCTGGGGTTAAATAGGAAGTCTGCATAAGAGTAAGGGAAGTGCATGGGGAAGACCGAAGCAAGTGGTGGTGTGTTTACCAAACGAAAGGAACAAAGGAACCAAAAAGATGGCTTTAAAAACCAGTTGTACTGTCAGCGAAGAATGTATGTGTTGGTTCACTCTATTTAAAAACTAGTGTGTTAAAATAGTGTGGTCTTCACCAGTAAATCTGTTTATGTTTAGTTGTACTCACTGGGTGAGTAAAATCACTGCTAGTGAGGGTACCCAAAAGTGTGTAATATAATATGAGGGTTTAGTTAAATCCTACAATCAAGTGCTGTGTGCCGTAGTGGTTGTAGGGAACCCAAATGTGTTTTTTATATTATACTGAGGGTTAATCATATATTGCAGACATTGGGCTGTGTGCCGTAGTGTTTGAAAAACAAGCTTCCAAATGTGTTACGCCTTTGTTCTGGACTTGCTCAATTCCGAAATAACAAAACCCTGTTTGAAATAACGCCTGCTGCTTCCTGCACTCACACACTGGAAATAAATACACCGACAAGTGGTGGGAACTGTGTTTATTTAAAGTTTAGGATTTTTGTACAAACTAACAAGGACTGTTGTGTGACACTTGGCAACCGCTGGAACTCTGCTGCTGGGACCGTGTTACCCAGCGGTTATACTTACTTGTTTCCAGCAGGAGGAGACCGAACCCCTGAACCCTGCTCCCACCTATAATACTTACCTGTTGCCAGCAGGGGGGGACTGAACCCTGGGATCCTGCTCACGCCTGCAATACTTACCTGTCACCGGCAGGTGGAGACAAACTCCCGGACCAACGAAATGTGCTCTATATTTGCTTCCTGGTGCCACTGGGTGGAGCAGCCAGGAACTACACTTACCTGGGTGAGGAACACATAGAGAAAGAAACCACGTCTTAGTGGGGAGTCAAAAGGACATTAAAGAAATTAAAGACAAACTGGGCGACTTACACTCAGGACATTATTTTGAGGAGCCCTTGAGTTTTATTTAATCTTTTGCTTTGTGAGCAACAATTTCAAGAAATGAGTACAAATGCTTTACCTAAAAGGTACTATTTATTTAATGGGGTTACTTACTGTGGAGGTTAAACTTTTGACATTAACACTAACAACGTGCCTGAATGTATGTTTGTAAAAACTATGACATATCCTTAACAAAACAAGGAAAACCAGATACCTTGAACAAAATTTGGTAATGCTTTATATTAACATAATCCCGGGACTACAGACATTAACGAGGTAATTATCTGTATTTTTCTCTGATTACAATTTTCTTAAAATATCTATTAGGTTGGAGCTGAGGCTAGGTTTACGGTAATGAGTGAAATGATACATAATTACTTCTCTCAGATTATAACTACAGATAATGATCACCCTTTTAACATAAATCAATTCTAAAACTTCTAAAACTGGGGGGAATAAACAGGGCTTTACAGTAGAAGTATATTTGTTTTGGCTCTCATTAGCATAGTTTTCAGTATATTTAGTTTCACTTTGAATTGGTTGAAGTCTGTTGATCCTGCCACCACACTGCAAAATGTACGCCTTGTGCAGCAGGTATGGGGTCCCCACTAGAGAGTGACAGGGGAATAAAACTTAAGTCCTGTCCCATCCTGTCCTGTCAAAAATGTTCCGTCCCATCCCATCCCGTGATAAACAGAGATCAACTATTATTTGGAGGTACAGATATTTTCGTATTCATGTATAAAATTAGGGTTTGTAGGGTTTTGCATTAAACACTACTAGTAATTTGTTTTTAGTTTTTGTGTTTTCAGAAAAAAATACAGTGCAAGCACAGGGTCTTTATAAGCACAATGTGCTTATTATTAACATATTATTTTGTATGTTTACGGTAACAGTCAAGTTCCATGTCAGAGGCTCTTACGACTTTAAAGAGCAAAAAAAACTTCCTGTCTGCTGGTGGCAGAGTAGTCCCGTTCCTTCCCATTCCCGGAAGCTTAAATCCCGTACTTGCCCGTCCTGAGAGTTTTATTATTTTGATTTACTGGTCCCGCCCATTCCCGTGAGCTTCACTCCTGTACCATCCCGTCCCGCAAAATTTAACACAATTTTTTTCCCATACCGCGGGAATGTCACTCTCTAGTCCCCACCTGGTGCTAGAAGCACACATTATTATTATTATTATTATTATTTATTTCTTAGCAGACGCCCTTATCCAGGGCGACTTACAAGATATCACATTATTTTTACATACAATTACCCATTTATACATCGGTTGGGTTTTTACTGGAACAATCTAGGTAAAGTACCTTGCTCAAGGGTACAGCAGCAGTGTCCCCACCGGGGATTGAACCCACAACCCTCTGGTCAGGAGTCCAGAGCCCTAACCACTAACCACTACTCCACACTGCTGCCACATTATATCAAACTCATCTTTTTATTTACAAAAAAATATATCTGGTACTATACTAGGTTAAAGAAACCTCACAGTTAAGAGATACTTGCCACTGGAAAGCACACCTAGGGTCGCAAGCAGGTCATTGTGTAAGTGACAAGCAAAGGCTGACAGGAATGTTCTTTCATATCCCCAGATTTGTATATTTTCAATAACTCAGTTACAGAATATTTATGAAAATCAGAAATGCATATTACTTTAGGAGAATCCACAATAATTTGGCAATTTCTGGAAAACTGTGGCCTTAATTTTTAGCCACCATTGGGTCATCATTGGGCCCATTTCTTTGTACAGTATATTGTAATATACAGTAAGGGAGTCTTTTAATCACCCCAGGGGGGAAATACAGGGGTTCATATAGAGAGTGAGTATTTAGATCTATCACTGTTTACATCTTTTGAATATACCCCATTGACTGAAAAGAAGGGACATTTAAAAAATATCATTTTGTTTTCAGGTCATCTTCTTGTACATTTTCTGCTTCACAATAGTCATCTAAATTTTTTCTCAGTTATATTACAAGTAACATATTACTTTTATATTAAAATGACAAATTGCACAGCATTTTATTAAAAGGATACAACAGATGTATAATGCTTCATCTCATACTTTTTAACCTTTTGGAAGCAATGGTGTAATTTTGCAGCAGAGAAAAGTTGTAATACTTTCAGCAATACTATCAATAAAAACAACTTTGGAGTGAAATTACCATACTATAAGAATTATGTTATGATCAAATTACAATTACAAATAAAGTGGGCAAAACTTATTTGTTTATGTAGCACTGGAGGAAAACCTCAGGTAATTCGGCTCAGGTTAAAACGCTTGCAATATCAAAATGACACAGAATAGTTTAGGTCTTTTGCAAGAATAGTCCGAAACAGAAAATAGCATTACTAGTTTGTCTCAGTGTTTTCTAGTACTATGCTACAAGACTACACTTTTCATATGTTGTCTCTTTACCTATTTTATTTTCCATACTTTAACACTGTTGCTTAAATTCTGACGCAACAACCCACATCAATTGAATGGTGGTGCCATCTTGTTTGCATTGTTTGCAATAGTGAACTTTAAAATGTGTTTTAAAAGTGTACATTTCTTTAGTTAAATCCCCGCCTTCTTTCTTATTCCTCACTCCATTTAGAAGTTCCATTACTGACCTCTAGTGGTAGAATGAAGTTATGTAAAAATGCAAAGATAAAGCTAGTTAATTTGAAGGCTTATTCCAGGGGTGACAAACCCTGGGCCTGGAGAGCCACAATCCAGCAGGTTTTATAGGTAACCCTTAATCATCAATTTCTGAAGAATGCAAGCTGTTGATCAATTTGGCAAGTTAATTTACTCAATTAAATTAGGAGTGGTCAGCTCTGGTCCACGAGAGCTGCAGGGTGTTCAGATTTTTGTTCCAAATTATCTCTAAATTAGTTACTACTTACATTGAAAAAAATACTGCTTAAGTCAAAATGTAATTGTTCCAAGTCTTCAGAAATTGATGATTAAGGGTTACCTATAAAACCTGCTGGATTGTGGCTCTCCAGGACCAGGGTTGGCCACCCCTGGCCTATTCAATTGTTATAAAGCAGGGCTTCCCAACCCTGGTCCTGGGGACCCCCTGTGTCTTCTGGTTTTCATTCCAACTGAACTCTCAATTACTTAACTAAACCCTTAATTGAACTAATAATTTGCTTAATTAGACTTTTTAAATTGTTCTCAGCTCCTAAAAAGCTCCATAAAATGTTATAGCTACCTTGAAATCTGTAACTGTTTAAGGGCTGAAAAAATGCCTAATTAAGCAAATTATTAGTTCAATTAAGGGTTTAGTTAAGTAATTGAAGCTCAGTTGGAATGAAAACCAGAAGACACATGGGGTCCCCATGTCCAGGGTTGGGAAGCTCTGCTCGAAAGGATGGCAGATCTACTTCAGATCAAAAACATAGATAAGAAAATACAAAAGAATAACAGACACTCATTAAGTTAGTAAACATAATGATTTATTGTTGCATCATGATATTTGTACATAGTTTTTATCTATTAATATTATTTATTGAACTATAATTAACAATTGCAGACACACACTGAAAAATGATAATACAACATTCTAAAACACAGTCTTAAGAACATTCAACGACTTCAAACAAAGTTTGAACCAAAGAATGCATTTACAAAATGTTCAAGCTTAATTCTAACAATTCAAATAGGTAGTTTGCTGTTGCACAATAAGCCTTCATGGAAGGTGAGAATAAAGGTATGCAGATAAATTCATACTGCATTAAAACGCCCTTTTAGCTGGTAGCAGAAATCTATTGTACTCAAGTATCTGACAACCTGAAACTATATGCAGGGTATTGTTTTATATCGCCCATAACTGGAAGTGTATTGTAGCTTTGCTACATAATTTTGTGTTTGTTTTTGTAGTTAGTTTTAGATCACAGCGTGCCATACAAATTAATTTTGGATCCATAGTTACTTAAATCCGCTGCCTCACTGTAAAATATAAATCCTGGTGCAATGATTTAAAGCGTGAAAAACTGGTCAAACCTTGGCTACATCATCTAGGACAGTGGTACTCAACCCTGGTCCTGGAGGACCACCTACCCTGCTGGTTTTTGTTCCAACGAGCTCTCAGTTACTTAATTGAACCCTTAATTTAAGTAATAATTTGTTTAAATGTGACTTTCTAAATCATGTAACTTATAAAAAGTTGGAGAATTCAAGTTCCTTATACAATGTTATGCTTAACTTGGAACCCCAACTGTTTAAAATAATTAAAAGGCTCTGATTAGGCAAATTATTATTTCAATTAAGTAATTGCAAGCTTCGTTGGAACAAAAACCAGCAGGGTAGGGGGTCCTCCAGGACCAGGGTTGGGAACCACTGATCTAGGACAGTGGTACTCAACTCTGGCCCTTGAGATCTATTCCAGTCCTGGTCTTTATTCCAACCAGATCCTAAATTAGTTAACTGTCACTTAGCAGCTTGAATTAACTACATTAGAACCTGCTTGGACTAAAAACCTGGAGGATATAATTGAAGCCACTGGAGCAAAGTATGTGATAAGGCCTACTTATTTGAATCCAAGAAATCATGTTTGAAGTTTCAAGAATGGTGATGGTAATTAAACTAAATTAACTTGTGTTTTGTGACACACAATTTCCATTCTGTGCCCACCGTTTATCCACTTACATACAAGACTTTGATAACTTGAGTTGTCATGAGTTTGCTAGCGGCTTCAGTTGTTTGCATTCTTGTACATAGAGTAAGTCATAAGAAAATGGTGCTCGCAAACAATCTCTCACTTAAATATATTTTATGACTTTCACTGCTTTTATCTTTCCTAAAATGATGTTGTATTGACAAATAAATTCATCGATGTCTGGGGTTTAAGTACAAAAGTAACTTAGAGTAATTGAGATTCAGACTGATACATACAGTACTGTAGGCAACAGAACTGAACACTTTTTTGTTCTGTGAATTTTACTTTGTATGTAACATTGGGCCAGAACTAAAGACATTCATAACTAACCAAACAATATGCAATATTTTTTAATGACTTTCGTAATACTAACACACCTTTTTTCCAGTTTTCTGAACTTGCAGTATGCAAGCGTTTCTCCATTATGTTACCTCTGTATAGGACATCTGGAAGTTTTGAGTGTCTTGGATACATACAGTGAATGCATAATAAAGTGCACATACAGTAGCTTACACAATTCAAATCCACACACTCAGTTCATTCCCATCATAAACACAAGCAACATTACACCAGTAGAACAAAATTGCTACCTAACTAACTATGTAATGATTCACAGTTTGTGATTTTTTTGGATTTTAGTAATAACTTCCACTTTAACTGCAGTATTTAGTTTCAAAACATGTTACCTAAATTAGGAATACATTAGCAATAATAATAAAAAAAAACATGCCTTTTACACTTTGCAAAGTATAACCATATTTAATGAAAACCCTATTATGCTGATTAAAACCACATTGCAATATCATAACTGTTTTCTTTTTTAATCCCGCAGAAATTTAACATACATTGCCTGGCCACTTCATTAGGGTTTGGAAGCTGGTTGTCCTGATCACAACCTTACAGAGTTATTAAGGGACACTGGGTGGACCGCTTGAATATGCTCCACACCAGGGCCATGCTGAGTCCAATTGGGCCTGGCTCTGTATAAATCAGTCAATTTAATTTCACAATAAATACTACATTTAAATGAGGCAACTAGCACAATACATACAATAACAGTGCTTATTAAAACCAAAATCAGCATATTACAATTTGTCATTTATATATATATATATATATATATATATATATATATATATATATATATATATATATACACACACACAAATAAATGACATGCTTATGATATTATTTAGCATACCTTAAAAGAGGCAGTTATTACATATTGCCCACTGTTTAGAATAAATATTTTAATTTTAGCAATTGTTTTAGGAAAGCTGACATATGAGCAATTCCAGTGGCAAACACACATTCCAAATTCAAGGGTTAGGTTGTGCACCACATTGCAGTGCAACAATACTGGCTATACAGTGCCGAATAAAAGTTAACTTTTTTGACAGTACTTATATAACTTTTCACTTATGAGACCAATGTTGTCTGTATGATAAACAAGCATGCTATAGTACTTACTGTATCTTCAACCATGCATTATTTTTCTGAAACTTTAAATCAAATGAAGTTCTGGTGTAGAGAATGTGCAGTGTAATGTGTATTCACATCAAAAGTGGTTTTAATTCTTCAGGATGTAACGTCGGTTCCACTATCCCATCCTCTAGTTGGATAAGCTGTACTTTGTCCGGCACCTTAGACTGTCTCTGAGGAAAGAGCCAAAGCTGCTTTCTTCTCCACTTCTTCCATTGACATTATGCATCCCTTCTTTTTAATGTATTTGTATTGAATTCAATTGAAAATGTCATTAATGCTTGTATTCATATTGTGACTGTATGGTCAATGCTTTGTGTCTGTGCCTCTTTGATGTCCAAAATATGAATTCTGACTGCAACTTAAACACACATTTTGTAGGCTTAAAGTTTTACCAAATTAAATATTATAATACATTTAACCAACAATATATTTGAAATGCATTTTCTTTCAATCAATATATTTTGAAGTTCTTAATATACAGATGTAGCTGTTTTTTTCTTGTCCAGTATCATACAGGCACAGTGGTGTTGGTCCAGTTGACTGAGGCTCATGTCATCACAAGTCATCAGTGTTTTGATATCTGATGACAACAGCAACCAGCTTGTGTCTATTCTATGGAAACAAAAAAACATCCTTTATCAGCATCCTTTAAGAACCTCTCACTTTATCACTTTATGTACAGTAAAGTATGCAGACTACAGTAAACACAGCCCGTATCTTTAAAAAATAAATCACATGGAATTCAGTACTAATATACTAGGTCAGATTAATCAATTTGCACAATTTTTGTGAAAGGAAAATTAAACTAGCAATGTTATTAAACTATTAGCAAATCATTTTAGTAAGCATACAAGGCAGCATTTTGAGAACATGTGTACTCAGTAACATGTATTGTTTTAATAAAAGGTACATTGATTTTTATCTGTAGATATTTTCAGATTAATACTTTAAATACAATTTTATTGTTTTTGTTATGCCCATCAAAATATTTGGAGCTTGAGATATACCTTAAACATTTCAGTTTTCTGAAATGCTACTCCTCTGAAGGTGGTGCGTGTGATGAGTGGCACTTGTTATTCTGAAAAAAAAAACCACACACACAGTTCAACACAAAAATGCTAAACTTAATTTCCAAGCAAAGCCCATAATCTCTAAGATATACTTTAAAGAATAAGTCTTCCCTTACCACAGATATTTTTGGCGGTTTTACCATTCTTTTCCCATGGTTATATGATGCATGTATCGTAGTTTACCCTGGTTTGTCATGTTTATTAATATGCTTTTTTATGCTTTACAAGCTTTCACTAGGCTTTATTACACTTTGCTATGCTTTTACTATGGCAAATTGTATAAAGGTTCAGATGCTACCTTTGGCTTACATGTTTCTATCAGCATTGTATCTGTTACTTAATACCAACATTGCCTATTTAGGGCCTGGTAACTTACATAAAATATCTCTTCCTAATTAAATTAGTTTTAAAAATAAATTAAGCACATTGATAGAGAAAAACAGAACAAATTATTCTGAAAATAACAAAAGAAAGTTAAAGTAAAAACGATCCTTTCTACAGCATGCCCTTACAGAACAGACCACTCTTCATCTCTGTGCCCCAGAGCAGCTTCCTACAGTTTTAGCACCCTGCTGCCTCCTTCTTCTCCACCCATCATGTCTCTTTCGTCAATCCTATCCACGGCTCAGCACACCCATCAGCATCTCGCTCCCAGGATAAATATGGCCACTCTATTAAATTCTGATCTGCAATAATTTCTATACTGGAACCTGCCTGGTCAAAGGCTGCCACTATCTCCACATATGCAGCTTTTGCGGCGACGCCCATTCCAAGTCTATCTGTCCCGTGTCCTGCAAATGACTAGCCGCCCTCCTTTCAGTTTCCACACCCATAAACATCATCGCCTTAGCGGAAGCTCTAAAACCCCACCATGACCAACAGTTCGTCAAATACCTAATCGACGGGCTCAAATACGAATTCTCCACCAGTCTCTCCCACCCGCCTTCATCATCATTCATCTGCAACAACTTTTGCTCAGCTACTGCCGAGCCCCAGGTCGTCTCCCCCTTATTCAAGTAGAAGTCGATAAAGGTTTCTTGGTGGGGCCCTTTCCAGCCCCTCCCTTTCCTCAATATCAAATTAGCCCAATAGGAATCGCTACCCGCAACATCTCTGGAAAAAACGGCTAATTATAGATCTGTCCGCCCCGAGAGGTTGTTCCACCAGCAGCATTAATGCACTGATCCTGCATGACAAGTTCTCACTTCATTATATCACTCTTTCAGATGCCATTAAATCCATCAAGCAGGCAGGTCAAGGAGCATGGCTAGCTAAAGCAGATATTTCGGACGCGTTCAAGGTGATGCCCATCCACACTTCCCTACGTCACTTATTCGGTGTCTACTGGAACGGAGGATTCTATTTCGCCACCCAGCTCACCTTCGGTTGCCACAGCAGTCTGAAGATCTTCGATACCCTATCCGAAGCGCTATGTTGGATCCTTCTAAACTCCTATCATGTTCCTTTTCTCCTCCACCTTCTCGATGACTTCCTTCGCACCCCCCTCCCAAGCCTTAAATGCACTTCGTTCACTCTTCTCTTCGGTCGGCATCCCACTCACCACTGAAATCCATTGGCCCTGTTACATCTTTAGAGTTCCTGGGAATCACGCTAGATACTATCAAATTTGAAGCACGCATCCCACCTTCAAAACTGGATCGCATCCACACCCTGATCAATGCCTTTCAGTCGTCACGGTCCACCTCAAAGTGGAACCTGCTCTCTCTGCTAGGCCACTTCAATTAGCCCTCCGCATTATCCCTCAAGGCAGAACCTTCATCTCGGCTTCTCAGGCTATCCACTTCTGCAAAAAAACTCAATTCTCATATCTTCATTCCTTCAGACGCCAGAAAGGATATAAAAATGTGGTCCACTCTGCTCCAACATTGGAACGGCCTATCCTTATTCTACCAGGATTTCATCGCAGCCCCAGACCTCTCACTCTTTACAGACACCTCCTACCTCGGATTTGGGGGCATCTTCGGAAAACAATGGTTCAGCAGCGAATGGCCCTCGCAAATCCAGAACCTGCCCCCCCAACAGAAGTCCTCAACACTCCTTGAGCTCTACCCAATCGTCACAGCCACTCACCTCTGGGGCAAAACTTGGGCCAGAAAATCTATTCTATTCTTTAGGGACAACCTAGCAACAATCCATATTATCAATAAAGGAAGATCCTCAGTCCCTCTAATTATGCAACTCCTGCGCTGCCTCGTCTGGCTTATCAGTTTCAAATAATTTCATCATTCAAGCTCGCTATATTCCTGGATCCCTTAATAACTCTGCCGATGCTCTTTCTCGCCTGCAGGTAGCCTGGTTCTGCCAACTGACGCCCTTCACCGCTCCTTCCCTCTCCAAGTCCCGAAGTTCCATCAACTAATCATGGACTGAATTCCTCCTTGTCCTCTCTGCTCGACTCAGCCCGGCAGTACATGTCAGTTGCTCTCGCTCTGTCCACAATCTCCTCCTACTATACAGCCGGTCAGCCTTCTCTGGGTTTTGCGCCCAAAACCAAATCTCTCCCACTTCAACCAGAATTGGATCCTGGCTTTTATCGTCTATCTCAGGGACATCCTCCACCTCCTTCTTCAATCAAGTCCTATATCTCCGGTATCCAACACTTCTACCGGATCATGTTTATTCCAGCTCCTACCCTCCTCTCAATCCCAGCCGTCCGTCTTATTTTGCGTGGGATCGAGAGAAGTCTCCTTCATTTCCAACCAGACTGCCCATCACCTCGGATATCCTCCTTAACCTGATCTCCATCCTTCGCCACGGCTGTTTCAATCCTGTCGATGATCTGGTCATGGAGTCCATGTGCCTGACCGCCTTCTTCGGCTTCCTGAGATGTGGAGAATTCACCGTGCCATCCCTTTCCACCTTCCCAGCCTCTGGCATCCGATCCAGCAACCTGTTCCTTGTTAAGGACCAACATTTCCTCCTTTTTCTCGGATCCTCAAAAACTGATCAGCTTCGATCCGGGCACTGTATCCAGCTCTCAAAGATCAACTCTCTGCCCTTACACTCTTCAGAAGCTCCTATCAACCAGGAAACCTTCACCCTCCGAACCCCTCTTCTCCGATCTATCCAGAAACATTATCACTAGGCATTGGTTCGTCTCTCACCTCTCCTCCCTCCTCATCAAGGCAGGACTGCCCTCCCAGTTCTACACACCCCATTCTCTTAGAATCGGAGCAGCAACATCTGCAGCAAGAGCTGGGCTCAGCCAACACACCATCAAAGTCCTAGGTTGCTGGGCATCATCAGCAGTCGATCTCTACATCAGAACTTCCCAAGTAGACACGGTAACTGCCCACCAGTCCCTAGCTAACTTGCCCGGAGTGGGGGTGCCCTCTCCGCCTGGTCCACCAGAGGTGTCCTCCTAAAAATTGGGTTTTTTCCTCTCCACTGTGCGTATGGCTTTCCTTTAGTTCATCAATACCTCTCTTTGTCTTGTTTGTTTTTTGTCCACTGAAGTCTATGTTGTGCAGTTGCTGCAGTCTTTTCTTTCCTATCCTCACAGGTGCGGTTCTGCGGGGGTCCGGGGGGCCAACTTTTGGGGGGTTAGTGAGGCTCACTTTCCCCGGCCTCCCTGGGCTACACCCTTCGAACTGGAGGTTCTGCGTCGGGCCACACTCTCTATCCTGTCGCAGCTTGTGCGCTTTCCCTATTCTAATTTCTGGAGACTCTCTCTCCTCAGCTGTCGACGTGAAGTCTGTCTCGCAGTCTTTCGATTGCTTTCTAATCTCTCTAATTCTTTCTTTCTAGCTCAAGTCGCTCAGCTGCAGCGGCTCTCCGAGAGTTGGGTCCTCTGTCCCTTCAATCCCTTATGGGTAGCTCTGTTCCAAGCCACCACGTAACCAGCTCTCCGCAGAGTGGGGGGTTCTATCTATGTGTTTTCGGGTCTTGGGTCCCCGGACTAGCCTTCGGCAATAAGGTTCTCCATCACCGAGAGCAAGACTCCTGTTCTATCCCTTTAACTCCCTTCAAGTATCTTGGCGCTCTCCGAGCTGTCATGAAGCACTACACTTACCACTCACCATTGCCCTGTGAACTAATTTTTAATACAGTGCATGGCATTAGTACTAACATAGATATTAAATCAACTAAACAACTATGAACACCACTAGAGGGCAGTAGCTTTCTCGCCAGGTACATTGGTTTTATTAGGCCCCACCTTCCTCTTCAGAGTTTTGAAAATGAAGTCCTGTGATTCATTGTCCCACTTGTTAACATTATAAATACAGGTAAAAGATGCTCGCCACGCATCCGGTTTGAGGAGGGCTTTTAGATTGCGGTATTTAGATTGTTAAAATATAGCCCTGTATTGAATGAGAAGGACATGCCATCAAAGACAAGTCCCCTTCTCTACAAGACGATAATGCAATGATAGTGAGGTAAATACTTGCTGCTGAAGTCGGAAGTGAAGACAGGGGTCTGATAACCAGGGATGTTTGAGAGCCTCTGTTGCACTTATCCTCCAACTAAAAGAAAAGCACACACTCATTAAAATTATAGCATTCACGTACTAAATGTGCTGAGGTTATGAGACAAAAATACATCTTCAAAGATGTTAGTGTCATCACAAAATATATATATATCATTGTACTGGTATACAGCGCTCTAGAGAAGGTTTTGGGTCATTGAGTAATTTACTCTCCAATTTAGATACTATGGGCCTGATTTTCAGAAGGGGCATTTTAATAGAGAAAATAGAGGTCGCAACATTTTCACTGTAAGTTTTTAGCCCTGCACATAATGAGGGGGCAGGGCTAAGTCCTGCATTTAAATTAAATGTGTTGCGTTTATTGTATTATGATTTAAAATGTATTTGTTTATTTTTAGAACGGGTGAATTTGTGTGTGTAAAGAATGGTTTGTGTGTTTTGCTATGATTTGAATGTAGTTTGTTTATTTAAAGAACCTTTATTTTCAACACAGGTAGGTTCATTTCTCCTACTCGCAAAGCCTTTTGCAACTTCTGCTTATGACTGATTCAATTGAAACAGCAATTGATTTTTCCGGTTCCTTAACAAGCCAATTAGTCACATTTCAATTGTCTGGACTTCCATTTAACTGGAAAACAATGAGGCTGCGCACATGCCGTCACAACAATGTGAAAAAAGAAAGGAAAATACATTCTTAGCCACCCACGTTGAGCTTTTGCTCGATTATATTTTAGCACATAAAACTGTTATTTTTGGCAAAAGGTCTGGAGCCACTGCTAAATTTAAAATATGGAAGGATATAACCAAAAAAATAAATAAACGCAACGTTTTCCATAAAAAGGCCAAATAAATAAGTCCAGAAAAGATTCTGGGACCTAAAGCACAGAACAGCAGTTGAGTACACAGCTTATTTGGAAGGCTGCTGGTATATGATGTAAATGAATATGTACCACTTGTTTTTGATAAGGAGCTTTGAAATAAAGTCCTTGGCTTCCTCTGAGATGTTTCCAAATTCTTCTTCTTCAAAGTTCCACTGACAAACCAGGATGTTATTTAGTGTCTCGTTGTCATCCTCTCCAAGAAAAGGAGATAGGCCACTGAGTCTGAAATAACCAATAAATACCTCTGTTAAACTGCAGCTTTTTACAGACTCTGTTACTGTAAGTAAATATAGAGTATGATGTAATAGTCACAACTTGTAATGCTATAAAACCGTAAACTGGTTTTAGAAAAGCATGCTCTTTATATTTGACCTTCGTTTATTTCTGTAGTTAGCTGAAAATCACTTCTGCTGGAGACATTTACTTACAGCATGTATGTAATCACCCCTAAACTCCACATGTCTGTAGGAAACGAGACAAAGTCATAATTCACAACCTCAGGAGCAAGGAATTCTGCTGTTCCGAAATTCACTTTTAGCTTTTCTCTTGGTTTGTATCTAATGAAAGTAGAAATATGAAATGAAGCACTCCTTACACTTTACATAAAAGGCATTCTTCACAAACATTATTATTACTGGCAAAGCATTGTTCAAACTCGTTACATTGTTTTTCAAAAGTAATTGCTTAGCTATTACATGACATTCACAAGCAAAATCTAATATTAAATCATTTAATTTATATTCAGAAAATTAAGAGACAGTGTAACATTTTGGCATACCTTCTTGCTAAACCAAAGTCAATAATCTTTATCTTATTGGTAGCTCGGTT
>NW_026707424.1:0-26890 GCF_902713425.1 Acipenser ruthenus
CCTGGATGAGCCTTAAATTACAATATTGGAATACAAGCAATATGAAAATGGCAAATCTAAATATATATGAATTTACAGAGAAAACAGAATTAGTGGAAATGATTCTGCAGAGACCCTGAAAAGGCTTTTTTCCTTTCCTGCCTTTAGGCTGTATTGAGCCCAGAGGGAATGTGACGTCAACGCCCCAGACCTGCCAACCTTGACATTTCATTTTGAGTAGCACTCTTTCATGAGGACATCTCGGCTTCCCCTCAGAATTGCTTTCGGGTATCAAACAGCTAAATGCTACACTCTGGAGAGTTCAGAGGATGAATTTATCAGTAAAATAAAATAATGAGATTAGATATGATTGTTTCAGTTAAATTTAATTTTGTTTACCTTAGTATAGATGAAACCTTTTTAATTTATACCAACTGAAAATTATTTCAAGTACAGAAAAGAGCCATTTTTGTAGTATGTTGGTATTTTATTTAGTGTCAAAAATAACAAATTGTTATTCTAAAACAGAGAAACAAAGCACTTTCAAAAAAGGAAAAAAACCCTTGTAAATAGTCACAGAGTCAGCACCAAATGTAACAGCTATCCACAAAGTGAGTCGTTTGGAACAGAAAGGAACCCAACAGGTCAAACTGCACTTTCAGATCTTGAATGTTTAGCTTCATAGGTGGCTGACTTGGCTTTCCTGAGCAAGGTGTCACTAAAGGTTTGTGTGTGACACACTTGCTGCTTCGCTGACATCATGACTTTGTGCGTTACCAGTGATCTTAGCATGTCTGTGCTCAGGCTGGCTCTGTGTTGGGTTTTGTTTTTGGTCTCCAAGCTGAACACTCTTTCACAGTCAGCATTACTGTGGAAGATGACCAAAATGCCGAGCGCGGTAACATTACAGTAATGCCCGATTCTTTTGGACAGA
This sequence comes from Acipenser ruthenus, assembly GCF_902713425.1. Classification (NCBI taxonomy): domain Eukaryota; kingdom Metazoa; phylum Chordata; class Actinopteri; order Acipenseriformes; family Acipenseridae; genus Acipenser; species Acipenser ruthenus. The sequence continues at coordinate 914 of NW_026707424.1, forward strand.
AATATAAAGTTTCCTTCTACAGGATTCCTGCTGATCCAGACAGGAGGGTAAAATGGATTTCAGCGATTAAAAGAGAATAAAAAAATGAAGAAGACTGGACCCATTCGTTTGTAGCGAGCGCTTCATAAAGTTAATATCAGTAAGCATATATTAGTAGTTCTGATATTACGTTATTATTATTAGTCGTAGTAGTATTAAGTCCCACGTTAAGTACGTTTTTTTTCATAGAATATTTAGCTATACAGTTAAACAGGTTTAAGCACTTATGCGGGTCGATTATTCCCAGTCCTTACATAAAAAAAATATTTTACCGTTAACAAAATCCATAATGCTACATTAATGATCTTACTGAACATCAATCTAAAATCACAAACCAGCCCGTTTATGACTTGTTTAAAGCACATTTAAACAGGCATTTATGTACAATGTAATTGTACGCTACTTGCAAAGTAAACAGAAGCCTTACGTCCCTTAACCACATAACAATGTTAATGCTGCGCTCATTTTTATAAAATCGAATTTTACTGACATCCCTGTATGGTAACATGCGTTTGTGAAAAACGGGACAACGAGCCAAAAACAGAATATTAAACTTCAATATTGTACTATATTATAATAAATGTTTGTACTTACTCCCTCGCCATTCTCGTAAAATCCTCATTCAGCTGTATTTTCTTTTCATGCGATGCAGTCAGGGCCGTGTTAAGCCCCGCCGTTTCCTGTAAAGTCAAACTGATAACGGTTGGCTTATAAAAAAGCATGGACTAAACGAAACAATTTGCCTATTTTTAAAACATTTTTGTGTCCTTTTGCATGCCGTAGTTACTTGACACAATAAAAAAAATCTTATGCTAGCTATACCCACTGGCGTTCAACTAAAATAAACTAAACTGAGTAGCTAGCAGCAAACATGTCACGGAAATACAACAGCGGTGCGAACAAAAGAAAAATCAATAAACTCAAACTAGCTAAAGCCGAGGAGGTTATACTGTAAACAGTATCCCAAAACTAACTAAACTCTTTAAAAGTCCGTGTCAGAAGAATGAAAGTGAGGAAGAGCCACCTGAGTCAGAGGAGCAAGCAGAGAGCAGCGAGTCGGTTAGCGCTGAGTGCACTGCCACAACAGCAGAGAAGAAAAATGAGAGCCAGCCATTGAACTGCCAAGGCGGGAGAAACTGACGGAACAGATAATGCTATTGCCAGCTCCGATACGGCATGTTGGGGTCCGATAACCGAGGAGGTGAGATCGCACTGGGTGAGCAAGGGCCCCCTTATTTGCCGGAATAAAGACAGTAATTTTTCCGCCTCAGTGAGAATTTAATGAATTACTGAATTATTGAATTTAATGACTCAATCATTTAAGTCTCATGTCGATTGAACATGAACTGCTTCGCCAAATGGACTTAACAGACATTAGTAAGGAGTTCTCAAGTTTGAAAGCAAGAAGCATAAGATCTAGCAATGGTAAGTCAACGGTATCTTTATACTCTGCACTGTTAAGGAGGCTTGAGAGTAGCGCTGACTACACTGTGTTTTTGTCTAATGTCATATCATGCTGCGCTGCCTGATAACATGGTCCCACCGACTACAACTCGCGTTGATTTAATTCGAAACGATGCGGTCGGTAATGAGAGCTAGTGGTAGTGCCGACTACCATGCTGTTGTGCATGCCATAGCTACTGTGATGTGAGTGGTAACGCTGTCCACTGCCTGTTCCAATGACGTGGTATTGTATGAGATTGTGCATGAGCGCAGAGCATGGAGTAGAGGTCAGGGCTCTGGAATCTTGACCGGGGGGTCGTGGGTTCAATCCCAGGTGGGGGACACTGCTGCTGTACCCTTGAGCAAGGTACTTTACCTAGATTGCTCCAGTAAAAAACCCAACTGTATAAATGGGTAATTGTATGTAAAAATAATGTGATATCTTGTGTAACAATTGTAAGTCGCCCTGGATAAGGGCGTCTGCTAAGAAATTATTAATATAAATAAACTTCAGCTGATTGTACAGTATTAATGGGGGGGGGGTTCCAAGGGGGCCCCTGAAATGTTAGTAGCCCTGGGGCCCCAAATACCTTAATACGGACCTGGATGCAGTTATCTAAACCGAGCACGTTTTTCTTTAAAACGCAAGTGGGTTTTTTTCCCCCCAGACAAAAATGAATGCTTAAATAATGCATTAATTAAAAAACAAAAGGCACCGTAGCCAGTTTGAAATAATAATTTCCTCACAAGTCCCAGTACTTCACACTCCCTCCAGTGTGTCCGAAACTAGCAGTTGAAACACAAGCGAGTCAGCTCAACAAAGCCTGATAGGCTACAGTAGCATGGCAGGGATTATACAAAGAAACTGGGTGAGGGGAATATCTGTCTGTCAACCCACGATAACTTTTTTTTTTAAACGGTGGTTGGATCGTCAACTAAACTCAAAACCTGATTGGTTAATCTATCTTGCTTGCCTTGCCCTAATGCCGGCCCTGACTTTAGATGCAACACTTTAACTACAGGCAACATCATAGACGATAAGCGAAATATGGATTGCGTATTATTGCGTAGCATCTCTGATAAAAGCGTACCCGCGTATTACCAACTCAAAATGCGTAGCGGAAACGCAAAATGCATAGATGTTAGCAGGTCTGCAATAAACTCATTTGTAAAAGTTAGTAAAGAATGGCGCTATATAATCTAAGGAAGCTGAATGTGAACTCCTAGCTGGAGCAACGAGAGAGGGAGAGAGGGGGCGGGGCAGAGAAGGAGGCGGAGACGCTGCTAGGCAACCGGCTCCTGAACATTCCACTCCGCTGAGCAGAGGACCGTTAGGATTTAAAAATGCCAAAGTTCCGAGCGGCGTCAGGGCGCTTCGTTTAATTAACACACCGTTGCTGATATTTTAATTTTGAAGATAACCATATTTTAAATTCTCAAATAGCTCTGTATTAAAAAAATACTTTACTTCAGTTCCAGACCGTTTTCCAACAAATAAAAGAAGGTACGTATTTATAATAAGTATATTTGTTATGATATTAAGAGTAAACGAATGTGCTGCAGTCTGGTGTATCATGTATTTGTTTATAAAATGATGTAGTGTTTCTTTTTTAATATTAATATTTTATTGTTTTCACAAAATAACATCCATACATTATCAGTTGATCTGCTAGTGTAATCAAATCTCAATATTACTCGTCAGTAATTCATACATAGACACGCTGTGGTAACTTCAAGAAGTTAAAATGTAAGGCTGGATTACAGTTAACCAAATAAATAAATAAATACATTAATAACGACATGAAATAAAAATATGTTTTGGTAGATCATACGTATTTAAATTACAAAATGCGACCCGTTTTAGAAATTGATTTATATACTAAGTGCCGTATTAATGTAAAATGATATTTCAAAGTGTTTGAGGTGCAGACTCGCAGAGGTGATTTGTAAAATCCAGTAGTGTTGGAGCGGTCCGTGTGTTTGTGTTTCGTGTTGTGTATTCGCTCTTGTCTCCCCTGTCTGGGTGCTGTTATTACCGCTGTATTGTGTTCCTCCCCTCGTCTGTATTCCCTGTAGCTGCGGGTTCGCTCTGTCTCTGTGGCTGTGCGAGCTGTCCTGCACGCAGGGTGCGCCCTGCTCCCTGTCATTGGCTGTTAGTTGTGTGTGCCCATTGGTCCTGGTGTGCGGCTGGGGACCAATGGGATAGCTGTTCGCTCCTGCACTCAATTAGCATAAAGGGACGGAGCTGAGTTATAAAAGGGGGCGTTGCAGTTTTATTGTTGTTGTTCCAGGGTAAGCAGCGAAGCGTGTGGAGTAGTGATCTGCAGCGTGTTGAGAGATGGCAGTTTAAATAAAGCTTTGAACCTGAAAGCAGCGTGTTGTCTCCTTCTCTTCTGCCTACTTCGTGAAACGCTACAATGTGTTAAGAAACTTTCCCTCTGCCTTCAAAAAAGCCTCTATCACTCCCCTCCTCAAAAAACCTACCCTCGACCCCACCTCCCTCCAGAGCTACCGTCCTGTCTCCCTCCTACCCTTCCTCTCCAAAACCCTCGAGCGGACTGTACACCGCCAGCTCTCTGCTTTCCTGTCCAACCACTCTCTGCTTGACCCTCTCCAATCTGGCTTCCGCTCTGCTCACTCCACTGAAACCGCCCTCCTGTCTGTCACCAACTCCCTTAAGTGTGCCCGAGCTGCCTCTCTCTCCTCTGTCCTAATTCTCCTCGACCTCTCTGCTGCCTTTGACACTGTTGATCACTCTATTCTACTATCATCTCTTGCTGACCTGGGGATCTCTGGCACTGCTCTGGCCTGGTTCTCCTCCTACCTCTCCAACCGCACTTACCAGGTAACCTGGCGTGGAGCAACCTCCACACCTCACCCTCTCTTAACTGGAGTCCCCCAAGGGTCAGTCTTGGGTCCTCTCCTGTTCTCTCTCTACACCCGCTCCCTGGGCCCCCCTCATCGCATCCTATGGTTTCTCATACCATTTCTATGCTGATGATGCTCAGATTTTCCTCTCCTTCCCCACCTCTGACTCCACCATCTCCTCCCATATCTCTACCTGTCTGTCTGCTATTTCCTCCTGGATGCACTCGCATCACCTCAAACTCAACCTCTCTAAATCTGACCTCCTTTTCTTTCCCTCCTCCTCCCCCTCCTCTGATCTCTCTATCTCTGTTCCTCTGGAATCTACCACACTCTCTCCCTCTTCCTCAGCTAAGAACCTTGGAGTCACCCTGGACCCCTGCCTCTCTTATTCCCAGCACATCTCCACTCTGGCACGCACTTGCAGATTCTTCCTGAGCAACATCCGAAGAATCCGACCCTTCCTCACCAACTATGCTACCCAGCTCCTGGTCCAGGCCCTGGTACTCTCCCGCCTAGACTACTGCAACTCCCTCCTGGCTGGCCTCCCTGCGTCCGCCACCCGTCCGGTCCAGCTCATCCAGAACTCTGCCGCTCGCCTGGTGTTCTCTCTACCTCGCTTCGCCCACGCTACTCCACTACTCCGCTCGCTCCACTGGCTCCCGATCACCGCTCGCACCCAGTTCAAGACTCTTGTACTAGCCTACAGATGCCTTGATCAGACTGCACCCAGCTACCTCCAGACCCTCATCTCTCCCTACACCCCCACTCGACCTCTCCGCTCCGCCTGCACTAGAAGACTGGCTCCACCTCCGCTACGCTCCCCTGCCTCCCGAGCCCGCTCCTTCTCCACCCTTGCTCCGCAGTGGTGGAACGACCTTCCTACAGATGTCAGGACTGCCCAGTCCCTGACCACATTCCGGCGCCTCCTTAAGACTCACCTCTTCAAACAGCACCTGTAGAACTCCTCTGTTGTATCCTGGGACTCTATCACCCTTCATTTAAATATGCTTTATTTTGCTCTTATCTGCCCCCTATTTTACTGCATTTAATCCTGTACCTCAGAATATTGTAATCTGCCAAGTGTTTAATCTGTAGTATTTTGTACTTAATCATATCCTGATGTAACTATCACTATTTAATCATATCCTGATGTAACTTTCACTATTATCTGTATTATTGAATTGTGGTTTGTCACACTTGAGAATTATTGTATTTCTTGTTTTTATTGTATGACTTATATTGTAACACTTGAATGTATTTGTATTTGCTTGCGATTGTAAGTCGCCCTGGATAAGGGCGTCTGCTAAGAAATAAATAATAATAATAATAATAATAATGCCACATTACTTACCACTCGGGGGAAACAGAAATGATTCATTTGGAAAGAATTCGCTGTGAGATTATTTGAATAAATACTCAGAATTATAGATGTGTGGACTTTTGATTAAAATATACCCACATGTATTTTTGTTTCATGTCGTAATTTATTTATTTATGTATTTATTTAAACTTTAACTGGCACTTTCATTTGAACCTCTTGCTGGTGCCACGGCTTGTCTCTGTATCTATTCACTGATATTTGAGATTGTGTTTAGTACACACTAGCAGCTGAGCTGATAATCTTATTGGTGTTATTTTGTGAAAACAATAAAGCGTTAATACTGTATTACAAAAATGACTCGGCGTGTTGTGTCTTGTGCGTGTGATGTCATAGGTTGTCATGGCAGCGCCGCTCATCACGGGAGTGGTTATCCGGGACAAACGCTTCCTTCGCTGGGTCGGAGAAACGCTGGAGTTCCGCTGGCTTCTCAATAAGGATCCCGAGGTATCCAACCTGAATATCTAAATCAATACAGTGACAACAAAGGAATGTGACATCTAAACCTAATGACTACATTAATTAAGCAGTAATACACGACAGGGTGTGTGTGTTATCATGAGGTAATATCACCACGCCTTGGGCGCGTTGTGAGGCACTAGACAAAGTGGAGTTCTTCAACCGTCCAGGAAGTGGGGATATTACCTCATGATAACACACAGACCCTGGAGTGTATTAATGCTATTATTAAATGGGTCTGTGAGTGTGTTGTTTTTGGTAAATGAAGACTTTAAACTTTATTTTAATAATTTTTTTTGTGGTTTTGTAGTTAATCCCAGGGATTGCTGTCATGATGACTCGAGTGGTGTTGTAGTTAATCTCAGGGATTGCTGTCATGCTGACTCGAGTGGTGTTGTAGTTAATCTCAGGGATTGCTGTCATGCTGACTCGAGTGGTGTTGTAGTTAATCTCAGGGATTGCTGTCATGCTGACTCGAGTGGTGTTGTAGTTAATCTCAGGGATTGCTGTCATGCTGACTGACTCGAGTGGTGTTGTAGTTAATCTCAGGGATTGCTGTCATGATGACTCGAGTGGTGTTGTAGTTAATCTCAGGGATTGCTGTCATGCTGACTCGAGTGGTGTTGTAGTTAATCTCAGGGATTGCTGTCATGCTGACTCGAGTGGTGTTGTAGTTAATCTCAGGGATTGCTGTCATGCTGACTGACTCGAGTGGTGTTGTAGTTAATCTCAGGGATTGCTGTCATGCTGACTCGAGTGGTGTTGTAGTTAATCTCAGGGATTGCTGTCATGCTCACTGACTCGAGTGGTGTTGTAGTTAATCTCAGGGATTGCTGTCATGCTGACTCGAGTGGTGTTGTAGTTAATCTCAGGGATTGCTGTCATGCTGACTGACTCGAGTGGTGTTGTAGTTAATCTCAGGGATTGCTGTCATGCTGACTCGAGTGGTGTTGTAGTTAATCTCAGGGATCGCTGTCATGCTGACTCGAGTGGTGTTGTAGTTAATCTCAGGGATTGCTGTCATGCTGACTGACTCGAGTGGTGTTGTAGTTAATCTCAGGGATTGCTGTCATGCTGACTCGAGTGGTGTTGTAGTTAATCTCAGGGATTGCTGTCATGCTGACTCGAGTGGTGTTGTAGTTAATCTCAGGGATTGCTGTCATGCTCACTGACTCGAGTGGTGTTGTAGTTAATCTCAGGGATTGCTGTCATGCTCACTGACTCGAGTGGTGTTGTAGTTAATCTCAGGGATTGCTGTCATGCTCACTGACTCGAGTTGTGTTGTAGTTAATCTCAGGGATTGCTGTCATGATGACTCGAGTGGTGTTGTAGTTAATCTCAGGGATTGCTGTCATGCTGACTCGAGTGGTGGTGTAGTTAATCTCAGGGATTGCTGTCATGCTCACTGACTCGAGTGGTGTTGTAGTTAATCTCAGGGATTGCTGTCATGCTGACTCGAGTGGTGTTGTAGTTAATCTCAGGGATTGCTGTCATGCTGACTCGAGTGGTGGTGTAGTTAATCTCAGGGATTGCTGTCATGCTGACTGACTCGAGTGGTGGTGTAGTTAATCTCAGGGATTGCTGTCATGCTGACTCAAGTGGTGTTGTAGTTAATCTCAGGGATTGCTGTCATGCTGACTCGAGTGGTGTTGTAGTTAATCTCAGGGATTGCTGTCATGCTGACTGACTCGAGTGGTGTTGTAGTTAATCTCAGGGATTGCTGTCATGCTGACTCGAGTGGTGTTGTAGTTAATCTCAGGGATTGCTGTCATGCTGACTGACTCGAGTGGTGTTGTAGTTAATCTCAGGGATTGCTGTCATGCTGACTCGAGTGGTGTTGTAGTTAATCTCAGGGATTGCTGTCATGCTGACTCGAGTGGTGTTGTAGTTAATCTCAGGGATTGCTGTCATGCTCACTGACTCGAGTTGTGTTGTAGTTAATCTCAGGGATTGCTGTCATGCTGACTCGAGTGGTGTTGTAGTTAATCTCAGGGATTGCTGTCATGCTGACTCGAGTGGTGGTGTAGTTAATCTCAGGGATTGCTGTCATGCTGACTCGAGTGGTGTTGTAGTTAATCTCAGGGATTGCTGTCATGCTGACTCGAGTGGTGTTGTAGTTAATCTCAGGGATTGCTGTCATGCTGACTGACTCGAGTGGTGGTGTAGTTAATCTTAGGGATTGCTGTCATGCTGACTGACTCGAGTGGTGTTGTAGTTAATCTCAGGGATTGCTGTCATGCTGACTGACTCGAGTGGTGGTGTAGTTAATCTCAGGGATTGCTGTCATGCTGACTGACTCGAGTGGTGGTGTAGTTAATCTCAGGGATTGCTGTCATGCTGACTCGAGTGGTGTTGTAGTTAATCTCAGGGATTGCTGTCATGCTGACTGACTCGAGTGGTGTTGTAGTTAATCTCAGGGATTGCTGTCATGCTGACTCGAGTGGTGTTGTAGTTAATCTCAGGGATCGCTGTCATGCTGACTCGAGTGGTGTTGTAGTTAATCTCAGGGATTGCTGTCATGCTGACTTGAGTGGTGTTGTAGTTAATCTCAGGGATTGCTGTCATGCTGACTCGAGTGGTGTTGTAGTTAATCTCAGGGATTGCTGTCATGCTGACTGACTCGAGTGGTTTTGTTTACCCAGGCGTACAGGTGCAGTTGGTGTATTGATTTTATTTACTGTGATGAGGCCGCTTCACAGAAAGAAGTTCCGCACTGTTGTGTTATCACCAGATATCTAATGGCTGGGGAGAATCTAGTATTTTCACCAATTGTTTCTACCCATTTCATAATAACAAATAACATGATGTCTAAACCTAATATCTAAATGAATAACAGCAAATCAATATGACATCTAAACCTAATATCTAATAAATAGGGTGACCAGATTTTCAAAGCTGAAAACCGGGACACATTGTTAAATAATTGACAAGACTAATTAAACCATTTAAATACAGGCTGTTTTAATGGCTATTTAAACAACATATCAGTCCTGTCACTGGCAGCACTTTTATTTATTTCATTTTCTTAAGCAGATAGCTCATTTCAGTTCACTCCTGGGTGTATCATTTGCGGCTATTTAGTTTAGGTAGCCATATTGTGTTATATACGTATTGGTACTTTTACACTGAGTTTAATAATAATAATAATAATAATAATAATAATAATAATGATTCAATACATTTACGGTTTGGCATTTCTTTCTTTTTGTTTCTATTTTAACTCCCTGTGTCAGGACGGCTCTGTTTCTTGACGTTGTTGATGTGTTTAACCTGGTGGATTCGGATGCTTGCATCCTCTCACTGCTCTGCCTAGTGAAAGGGCTAAATCCCACCAGAACTGAGCAGCTACGAAATTACTGTGTTAGACACAATTAGATTCATATTGAATATAAACTCAATGGAAACGCAAGGCGCACTGAGGAATAAGCATGTATGTCTGTATTAATCAATTTATACAATATTGCTCTTGATTACCCTCGTGTCTTTTTATTTTATTTTGTTTTTGCTGCAGACGCCATAAACTAAAAGCGTTTGTTTCTGTTGTTTTGACAGAAGGTATTTAGAGTGAGTCGCGCTCAAGCCCAGAGTGAGCAGAGCCGGCCTTTGTCCTCCAGGGGGCGGTAGCTCTCTCGCACTTACATTCGCTTTCCAGGTCGAAACGCACATTACAGCAAGGATGTCTTTTCATTTGAACACATCTGACGCTGCACTGGGTTAAAGGAATATCTCTGTTTGTCAAATCCACACTTTCACACAGCGTCGCACTTCCTCGCCACCTGGAGGGTGAAACTGTCCCCGCCCCTCCACTGGCCTCTTTCCTGTCAGTATCCAATCAGCTGCTGCCTCCCCTATTGACTGACATGCTTTCAGCCAGTAACCTTGAAGACACTGCTGAGGTGAGCGAGGAAGGGAAGTTGTAACAGACTGCCAGAGAATATATTATTATTTATTTCTTAGCAGGTGCCCTTATCCAGGGCGACTTACAGTTATTACAAAGTATCACATTCAAGATAATAGCAGTTATAAAGTACAATAAAATCAGTAGTAAGAGCAAGTTCAAATGAGAGAAAATAAAAAACACAGTAAATAATTGTTTGGGAGTGATTTCGACTAAGAGCAGTTAAACTTACAAATGTTTGGTTATAAGAGTAAATTCCATTAAGAGCAAGTAGTCAGTACAATAAATAGAGAAGAACAATTTCAAATAAGCAATTACAAAAAAATGTGAATACGGTTACCTTTAAGAGTAAAATTAAGTAAGAGATACAGAAAATATAATTGGGCATTTCCACGCTAACGGGGTGCACCTGTGTAACACAAAGTTTAAACATAAAGCTCATGGTTTTGTTGCTTGCACACAATTATGAGACGCCTATTTCCAAGGCGACGTTGTGAGGGTGTGCTGAGTGGCTGATGTTAAACAGGGAGGAGGCACAACCACAGAGGTCAGGTACCAACCTCCAGCCCACCCGGAGCTCCTCATACTCACCTCTTTGATACCTTATCTCAGGTAGGTCCCTCCCCCAGCAAAACCATTACTGGGCAAATACCCATAATAATTAAATACATAAATCCATTATTATTTACTCAATAAGAATGCTTTACTTCAAATTCATTTCAATATACACTCAATCTTACCCTTATTAAATTTACCATTATTAAAATAATAGAGTTCAACAAGATTCAACATCCCCTCTATGGAAAAGGTAAGCTGAGCCCTGAAAGAACAGTGCATATCCAGCATGAGCCTCAGGAGCGCGCTCCCCTTCCCATACAGACAACAGCCTGCCACAGAGAACAAGCAGACATGCATCACCTGAGCTCCTTCAATCCAATGGTGAGCACCATGTCTATCACTAATTGTTAACAATCTTCAAACTCACAACTCCTGTATGAAGAAACATTTTCATTAGCAAAGAATAGTTAAAAGATGCAAGTTCACTTTACCAGCAGTGTGCACCCCGCTACCCAAAATGATATATCACACTCAAAAAAACAACAAATGTATAAATACAGATTTCATTCTTATGCCATTCCCTGATCCCTGACAAGCAGACACACACAGATTGAATAAACATTCAGTTATGAGGTAGTTTTATCTGTCCATTTACAAAAAGAAAGTGAATCAGTTTTTAGTTTGCAGTTTCGTTTTCAAAGCTAGTGTGGGTGTTGAACCGCTTTCTGGCTGAGTGAAGTTGAAACAGCGTGTCTTACTACAGTCAGAGAGAGAATTAGGGTAGGGTGAGGTAAGGGGCCCCCCTTAAGGAAAATTCCATATCTGTCATATAAACGAATGTACATTTCAACCCTTTTTATGTTCTAAATAAACTTATATGCAGCCTCCATGGCTGAATATAAGCAGGAGTCTGTGATACCATAAATGCACAAAAAAACAAAAATAACTTTTCTGAGAAAGGGGGCTTTTACCCCCACATGCCACTCCAGTATGTTCACTCAAACACACACGTCACTCAAACGTTTGAACTATACACTTCCATGTCCAGAAAAAAAATTCTTCAACTTAACTTTTTCAGACAAAATTATCCACATTATATTTCCAGTGTGGGTTATCTTATTTTAATATTTAATCTCAAAGAAATCAAGCTGCAACTTGTCAATTTACTCGAACATTAACAAGGAAATGCCCATATTATATATATATATATATACATACACACACACACATGCATATTGTAAATGTAGTCTACCTAATTTTCACACTTTTAACACACAGAGCCAGACACAGAAAGGTACTTTAGCACTTTTATTATTTACAATAACAAAGAAAATAAACAAAACAAAAACCAAACTTCTTTTTCGGAGCACTAACTAAAACTTCCGCCTGCAACTAACTATGGCTGGACGGCTAAGCCGTTTACCAGCCAAACTAAGCCCCTTTTTAAACACACAGTTCACACACAGTACCTTCTTCAGGACTCTTCAGCAGCTGGCTTGTGCTTCTTCAGCCAGTCTGCCTACGGCTGCTACTCCATCAGCCCTGACTGCAGGGCTTCTCCTGCTCCTATGCAGGGCTTAATTGGTCTCAGGTGCTTCCCATTTCCTCTGCAGTCCTGTTGCCTTCTGGGTAATGTAGTCCTGCTGTTTCCTCCAGGACTACATTTTTTCCTCTTCCTCCCCCTACTCTGTCACAATATATATTTGTGTATATATGTATTGCACTGTGTTCTTTATTGCTATTCATTTAATAGCAGTGCTATATGTGTCCAGGTTTATACTGCAGTAGGGGGTTCACTCAATTGCAGGAAGGTTCACATTGTGTGTTTTTCACATCATTTCATGGAGTTATTTTATTGTATGTGTAAAACACTGTAGACACAATAAAAGGAGTAATGAAGTGGTGCCCCTCGATGTGCTATCCTCTAGAATCACCGCTGTGCAGGGCTTTGAGGTTGTGTTACTGGTAATATGAAGGCCTGGTGATTTCTTTTGCTGTCTTTTTTTAATCTTTGAAAGTCACCTTCTGGTATCATTTCACTGTGACAGACACGTTTACTGTGAAAGATAAGACACCATTATTAACACATACCATTAATAATAATGAAACAGATCTGTTAACACGATAGCAACCTAAACTAAAGCTTTAACAGTATAGCAAATAAAGACTAACAATTGCAAGACAATAGCATTTATCTTTACCATGAAGCCTCCCACTTCACACTTCAGAATTGGGCACACACACAGACGCACACTCTTTATTCCTAACTTCAGTACATAATAAACATGGTGTGTACTTTCTGCCGCTGAAATGCAGGCGAGCCTGCATCCTGTTGACAGTGCTATGGCAGGTGAGTCAGTCCCAGTGTGGCTCTACGCCCTATTGACAGTGCTATGGCAGGTGAGTCAGTCCCAGTGTGGCTCTACGCCCTATTGACAGTGCTATGGCAGGTGAATCAGTCCCAGTGTGGCTCTACACCCTATTGACAGTGCTATGGCAGGTGAATCAGTCCCAGTGTGGCTCTACACCCTATTGACAGTGCTATGGCAGGTGAGTCAGTCCCAGTGTGGCTCTACACCCTATTGACAGTGCTATGGCAGGTGAATCAGTCCCAGTGTGGCTCTACACCCTATTGACAGTGCTATGGCAGGTGAATCAGTCCCAGTGTGGCTCTACACCCTATTGACAGTGCTATGGCAGGTGAATCAGTCCCAGTGTGGCTCTACACCCTATTGACAGTGCTATGGCAGGTGAGTCAGTCCCAGTGTGGCTCTACACCCTGTTGACAGTGCTATGGCAGGTGAGTCAGTCCCAGTGTGGCTCTACACCCTATTGACAGTGCTATGGCAGGTGAGTCAGTCCCAGTGTGGCTCTACACCCTATTGACAGTGCTATGGCAGGTGAGTCAGTCCCAGTGTGGCTCTACACCCTATTGACAGTGCTATGGCAGGTGAGTCAGTCCCAGTGTGGCTCTACACCCTATTGACAGTGCTATGGCAGGGGAGTCAGTCCCAGTGTGGCTCTACACCCTATTGACAGTGCTATGGCGGGTGAGTCAGTCCCAGTGTGGCTCTACACCCTATTGACAGTGCTATGGCAGGTGAATCAGCCCCAGTGTGGCTCTACACCCTATTGACAGTGCTATGGCAGGTGAGTCAGTCCCAGTGTGGCTCTACACCCTGTTGACAGTGCTATGGCAGGTGAGTCAGTCCCAGTGTGGCTCTACACCCTATTGGCAGTGCTATGGCAGGTGAGTCAGTCCCAGTGTGGCTCTACACCCTATTGACAGTGCTATGGCAGGTGAGTCAGTCCCAGTGTGGCTCTACACCCTATTGACAATGCTATGGCAGGTGAGTCAGTCCCAGTGTGGCTCTACACCCTATTGACAGTGCTATGGCAGGTGAGTCAGTCCCAGTGTGGCTCTACACCCTGTTGACAGTGCTATGGCAGGTGAGTCAGTCCCAGTGTGGCTCTACACCCTATTGGCAGTGCTATGGCAGGTGAGTCAGTCCCAGTGTGGCTCTACACCCTATTGACAGTGCTATGGCAGGTGAGTCAGTCCCAGTGTGGCTCTACACCCTATTGACAGTGCTATGGCAGGTGAGTCAGTCCCAGTGTGGCTCTACACCCTGTTGACAGTGCTATGGCAGGTGAGTCAGTCCCAGTGTGGCTCTACACCCTATTGACAGTGCTATGGCAGGTGAGTCAGTCCCAGTGTGGCTCTACACCCTATTGACAGTGCTATGGCAGGTGAGTCAGTCCCAGTGTGGCTCTACACCCTATTGACAATGCTATGGCAGGGGTTCCTATTCTTTCCCATCCTCTGTCCATATAGACAGACACACACACACACACACAGTGTTAGTGCTATAACACAGTGTCTGTGTATTACTAGCTTCAGTACCCCAGGATTTTCAATCAGGTTTAAAGTATGTGGCACCAACAAGGAGGGGGAGAGTGGGAGAGGGGTGTGCCCGTCCCACTTGGACATTTTTGAAAAGGGGATTGTGACAGGATTGGCTGAGATTGGAAGTAAAAATACTGACACCAAGTCTGCAGTTTTTAACAAAAGAAAGACGCGGCGGCGCCGTGTTATTTAAATACAAAAAACAATAAAATATTTCAACAAAAACACTGTGTGCTCGCAGAGCAAAATAAATATTTTAAATAAAACAAATCACGAACACAAAATAATAAATACAGGTCAGGCTGGGCATTCGCTGTCACTGTTCCTGTATATTTTTAAATAAAGTCTCTCGCTCGCTCCTCGCTCCTCGCCCTCGCCCTCGCCCTCGCCCTCGCCCTCGCCTCTCTAACACCCACACACGAGCTGGAGAGCTGCAGGCTTTTTATACCATGGCCGAGGGGTTTAACTAGCTAGCAATTATTCTATTACCCCTCAGCCACAATCTGCACAAGTTTATTAATTAAACTGCTGCGGATGGGGCTTCCCATCCACGCGACTAAACAAACTAAAACACACAGCTACGGCGTCATTTAAATACATTTCTAAATAAATACAAATAAACAATAATAAAACCTGCGGTGCTTCGCCGTCATATATAAATAAATCATAACGATAATAAGAATACAAAACACTGAAGGACGGCACCTCGCTCGTCCTATTAATAATAAAACAAACAAATACAAAATAACACAGGGGCGGAGGGGGAGACCCCGTTCTAAAAATAAACAAACCCTGTACAGGGCTGCTATGGCAGGGGTTCCTATTCTTTCCCATCCTCTGTCCATACAGACAGACACACACACACACACACACAGTGTCTGTGTATTACTAGCTTCAGTACCCCAGGATTTTCAATTAGGTTTAAAGTATGTGGCACTTACAAGGTAGTGGAGAGTGGGAGAGGGGTGTCCCCGTCCCACTTGGACATTTTTGAAAAAGGGATTCAAATGGTATTTAATCCCAACACAGTGTGTTACGGGACTCCAGTATACAGAAAGAAAACACAAGCAGTTTATTTTATGCAGTTACATTGACTTTAAATGCATCAGCAATCTAGTACAGAGAGAACAAAATACAGTTCCATTAGTCTCTGTGAGGGCAGAGGCACACAGAGGCTCACAGAGACACAGAGACACACAGACGCACTGGAACAGAGACACAGAGAAACACATAGGCTCACAGAGAGACAGAGAGGCACAGAGACACTGGAACAGAGGCACACAGAGACACACAGACGCACTGGAACAGAGACACAGAGAAACACATAGGCTCACAGAGAGACAGAAGGCACAGAGACACACAGAGGCACTGGAACAGAGACACAGAGAAACGCATAGGCTCACAGAGAGACACAGAAACACACAGAGAGGCACACAGAGAGGCACAGAGGCACTGGAACAGAGACACAGAGAAACACATAGGCTCACAGAGAGACACAGAAACACACAGAGAGTCACAGAGGCACTGGAACAGAGACACAGAGAAACACATAGGCTCACAGAGAGACAGAGAGGCACAGAGACACACAGAGGCACTGGAACAGAGACACAGAGAAACACATAGGCACACATAGGCTCACAGAGACACAGAGAAACACATAGGCACACAGAGAGGCACAGAGACACAGAGAAACACATAGGCACACATAGGCTCACAGAGACACAGAGAAACACATAGGCACACAGAGAGGCACAGAGACACAGAGAAACACATAGGCACACAGAGAGGCACAGAGACACAGAGAAACACAGAGGCACTGGAACAGAGACACAGAGAAACACATAGGCACACATAGAGACAGAGAGGCACAGAGACACACAGAGGCACTGGAACAGAGACACAGAGAAACACATAGGCTCACAGAGAGACACAGAAACACACAGAGAGGCACAGAGACACACAGAGGCACTGGAACAGAGACACAGAGAAACACATAGGCTCACAGAGAGACAAAGAGGCACAGAGACACACAGAGGCACTGGAACAGAGACACAGAGAAACACATAGGCTCACAGAGAGACACAGAAACACACAGAGAGGCACAGAGACACACAGAGGCACTGGAACAGAGACACAGAGAAACACATAGGCTCACAGAGAGACAGAGAGGCACACAGAGGCACTGGAACAGAGACACAGAGAAACACATAGGCTCACAGAGAGACAGAGAGGCACACAGAGGCACTGGAACAGAGACACAGAGAAACACATAGGCTCACAGAGAGACACAGAAACACACAGAGAGGCACAGAGACACACAGAGAGTCACAGGCACTGGAACAGAGACACAGAGAAACACATAGGCTCACAGAGAGACAGAGAGGCACAGAGACACACAGAGGCACTGGAACAGAGACACAGAGAAACGCATAGGCTCACAGAGAGACACAGAAACACACAGAGAGGCACACAGAGAGGCACAAAGGCACTGGAACAGAGACACAGAGAAACACATAGGCTCACAGAGAGACACAGAAACACACAGAGAGTCACAGAAGCACTGGAACAGAGACACAGAGAAACACATAGGCTCACAGAGAGACAGAGAGGCACAGAGACACACAGAGGCACTGGAACAGAGACACAGAGAAACACATAGGCTCACAGAGACACAGAGAAACACATAGGCACACAGAGAGGCACAGAGACAGAGAGAAACACATAGGCACACAGAGAGGCACAGAGACACAGAGAAACACATAGGCACACAGAGAGGCACAGAGAAACACATAGGCACACAGAGACACAGAGAAACACATAGGCTCACAGAGAGGCACAGAAACACACAGAGTCACAGAGGCACTGGAACAGAGACACAGAGAAACACATAGGCTCACAGAGAGACAGAGAGGCACAGAGACACACAGAGGCACTGGAGCAGAGACACAGAGAAACACATAGGCTCACAGAGACACAGAGAAACACATAGGCACACAGAGAAACACATAGGCTCACAGAGAGGCACAGAGACACACAGAGGCACTGGAACAGAGACACAGAGAAACACATAGGCTCACAGAGACACACAGAGGCACTGGAACAGAGACACAGAGAAACACATAGGCTCACAGAGACACAGAGAAACACATAGGCACACAGAGAGGCACAGAGACACAGAGAAACACATAGGCACACAGAGAAACACATAGGCTCACAGAGAGGCACAGAGGCACTGGAACAGAGACACAGAGAGGCACATAGGCTCACAGAGAGGCACAGAGACGCACAGAGACACAGAGAGGCACAGAGAAAAACATAGGCACACAAGACACAGAGAGGCACAGAGACACTGGAAGGTCTTCTATCGCTGCTCACTAACCTATTCCTCACTCACTTCTTACACACCCTGTCACTACGTGACCTTGTGATCTAAACTCCTTCTTCAGCTTACTTTACAACTTATTTACAGCTTATTTTACAGCAATTTTACGATCCTCCATCCTTTCTCCTCAGGACACTGTTGATAGTTTCTGTGATTAACGTCTATTTCCCTGAGATATGGTGCAATTGTTTCATATCCTCTTCTAGCTCTCATTCATTTCTTTTCATGGAGTTGGTTACTAGGCATTGCTATCTCGAGATTATTTGGAGAACAGAGACCACATGTGCAGTAATATTAACCCATAGCTTTTAACACCTTCAATTCACTTTCCTGCACCTCTCTGTTACACTTTGGCATGAGCATTCTTTGAAACAACATTGTAAGAGTTTAGGAATCCGAATCTGCCTTTCCCTCTCCTTCTCTCTTCAAACCCTAACCCTAACCTCTCCTTCTCTCTTCTAACCCTAACCTCTCCTTCTCTCTCCTAACCCTAACCCTAACCTCTCCTCTCTTCTAACCCTAACCTCTCCTTCTCTCTTCAAACCCTAACCTCTCCTTCTCTCTTCAAACCCTAACCTCTCCTTCTCTCTTCTAACCCTAACCTCTCCTTCTCTCTTCAAACCCTAACCTCTCCTTCTCTCTTCAAACCCTAACCTCTCCTTCTCTCTTCAAACCCTAACCTCTCCTTCTCTCTTCTAACCCTAACCTCTCCTTCTCTCTTCAAACCCTAACCTCTCCTTCTCTCTTCTAACCCTAACCTCTCCTCTCTTCTAACCCTAACCTCTCCTTCTCTCTTCAAACCCTAACCTCTCCTTCTCTCTTCAAACCCTAACCTCTCCTTCTCTCTTCAAACCCTAACCTCTCCTTCTCTCTTCAAACCCTAACCCTAACCTCTCCTCTCTTCTAACCCTAACCTCTCCTTCTCTCTTCTAACCCTAACCTCTCCTTCTCTCTTCTAACCCTAACCTCTCCTTCTCTCTTCTAACCCTAACCTCTCCTTCTCTCTTCAAACCCTAACCTCTCCTTCTCTCTTCAAACCCAAACCTCTCCTTCTCTATTCTAACCCTAACCTCTCCTTCTCTCTTCAAACCCTAACCTCTCCTTCTCTCTTCTAACCCTAACCTCTCCTCTCTTCTAACCCTAACCTCTCCTTCTCTCTTCAAACCCTAACCTCTCCTTCTCTCTTCAAACCCTAACCTCTCCTTCTCTCTTCAAACCCTAACCTCTCCTTCTCTCTTCAAACCCTAACCCTAACCTCTCCTCTCTTCTAACCCTAACCTCTCCTTCTCTCTTCAAACCCTAACCTCTCCTTCTCTCTTCAAACCCTAACCTCTCCTTCTCTCTTCAAACCCTAACCTCTCCTTCTCTCTTCAAACCCTAACCTCTCCTTCTCTCTTCAAACCCTAACCTCTCCTTCTCTCTACTAACCCTAACCTCTCCTTCTGTCTTCAAACCCTAACCTCTCCTTCTCTCTTCTAACCCTAACCTCTCCTCTCTTCTAACCCTAACCTCTCCTTCTCTCTTCTAACCCTAACCTCTCCTTCTCTCTTCAAACTCTAACCTCTCCTTCTCTCTTCTCCCCTCCCTGTTTCTTTCAGTGTTCTCCTCTCCCTCAACCCCATCTCCCTTCCACGCTCTTCCACCCTCTGTCTCCTTCCCTCTCTCTCTCCCCTCCACTCTCCTTCTCTTTTCCACTCTCCTGTAATCTCAATGGGAATGCATATGCCAGGTTATCACTATTTACTATGAGTGCCTGGCTGTATGTTACACATTTACACATATCTACAGAACCGTATCCACTTGTGTTGAAAATGGACTGTTAGCTGAAGAAAAAAAACACAGAAACATTTTATTACTATTTATTTTTAATTTTCCAGAATAGACTTTAAATCACTCATGAGCTCCAGTTCTGTGAAAAGGATCATGTGTTAGTTTGTTTTATGAGGCGTGTCTGAAGCAGGTACACATTCTTTCACTGGCAGACAGTGTGTGGGCGTGTTCCTCAAGGGCTGTTTCTCAGGTAACGGTGCAATAAAACCAGGAATTGTACTTTGACCTGTGCTTTAGCTTTAGACAGGCTACTTCAGGCTAGAAAGCTGATCAAACAGATGGGAAGTTCTTTACAGAGTGTGTAAATCTTTAGAATACACTTCTCATATCTAAACTCAGCTGTACGGATGCGGTTTAAAAAGCTGCTTCTATTAATTCTTAAAGAACTGAACTGAAGCACAAGGACAGAGTGCAAGTGAAAGTGAAAGCAGGTAAGCAGACTCTAAATCTGTGTGTTTAAAGTTACAATAGCTAATAGAACAGCTCTCTTCAACAGTAAGTAGCGTGGTTCTGAAAAATCTAGCGTTACCCGTCCCCGCGTGCTGCTACAGCTGTTTAAATACGTACCTGTAATTATTCTTTTCATTGTTAATATCCTGACAGCTTTTTACACTTATAACTTTAAAGTGTGTTTCAAAGCTCTTTTCAAAATGGCCTCTCTAGTGCACTGATAGTGGAAGGATTATTGCCCACATTGTCAAACAGGGAACACAGCGATAACGATCCATGATGTGGTACGGAACAGAAAAGCCAGAGCACTTACAGACTTGGTTTGTTAATGAGCAATGTAATGAGGAAGACACAGTCTGTGATTGAGATCAGAAGTGATACTGGTCAATGGTAAGTGGTTTACAGTGAGAAAGAGCAATGCAATGAAGACACAGTCTGTGATTGAGATGAGAAGTGATACTGGTCAATGGTATGTGGTTTACAGTGAGAAAGAGCAATGCAATGAAGACACAGTCTGTGATTGAGATGAGAAGTGATACTGGTCAATGGGATGTGGTTTACAGTGAGAAAGAGCAATGCAATGAAGACACAGTCTGTGATTGAGATGAGAAGTGATACTGGTCAATGGGATGTGGTTTACAGTGAGAAAGAGCAATGCAATGAAGACACAGTCTGTGATTGAGATGAGAAGTGATACTGGTCAATGGTATGTGGTTTACAGTGAGAAAGAGCAATGCAATGAAGACACAGTCTGTGATTGAGATGAGAAGTGATACTGGTCAATGGTATGTGGTTTACAGTGAGAAAGAGCAATGCAATGAAGACACAGTCTGTGATTGAGATGTGAAGTGATACTGGAAGAGCATGTCTGTGAACACTATCGAGTCAAACCCCATAGATTATCATTGAGGAGAGGAGCCTGTGTGTGAACGCTATCGAGTCAAACCCCATAGATTATCATTGAGGAGAGGAGCCTGTGTGTGAACGCTATCGAGTCAAACCCCATAGATTATCATTGAGGAGAGGAGCCTGTTTGTGAACGCTATTGAGTCAAACCCCATAGATTATCATTGAGGAGAGGAGCCTGTTTGTGAACGCTATCGAGTCAAACCCCATAGATTATCATTGAGGAGAGGAGTCTGTTTGTGAACGCTATCGAGTCAAACCCCATAGATTATCATTGAGGAGAGGAGCCTGTTTGTGAACGCTATCGAGTCAAACCCCATAGATTATCATTGAGGAGAGGAGCCTGTTTGTGAACGCTATCGAGTCAAACCCCATAGATTATCATTGAGGAGAGGAGCCTGTGTGTAAACGCTATCGAGTCAAACCCCATAGATTATCACTGAGGAGAGGAGTCTGTCTGTGAACGCTATCGAATCAAACCCCATAGATTATCATTGAGGAGAGGAGCCTGTTTGTGAACGCTATTGAGTCAAACCCCATAGATTATCATTGAGGAGAGGAGCCTGTTTGTGAACGCTATCGAGTCAAACCCCATAGATTATCATTGAGGAGAGGAGCCTGTTTGTGAACGCTATCGAGTCAAACCCCATAGATTATCATTGAGGAGAGGAGTCTGTTTGTGAATGCTATCGAGTCAAACCCCATAGATTATCATTGAGGAGAGGAGCCTGTTTGTGAACGCTATCGAGTCAAACCCCATAGATTATCATTGAGGAGAGGAGCCTGTTTGTGAACGCTATCGAGTCAAACCCCATAGATTATCATTGAGGAGAGGAGTCTGTTTGTGAATGCTATCGAGTCAAACCCCATAGATTATCATTGAGGAGAGGAGCCTGTTTGTGAACGCTATCGAGTCAAACCCCATAGATTATCATTGAGGAGAGGAGCCTGTTTGTGAACGCTATCGAGTCAAACCCCATAGATTATCATTGAGGAGAGGAGCCTGTTTGTGAACGCTATCGAGTCAAACCCCATAGATTATCATTGATCTGGAGAGGAGTCTGTTTGTGAACGCTATCGAGCTTCTGAGGTTAAGACTCAAGCCTGTTCTCAGGTCCAGCACTAAACACCCTGTGCAGCTCTAATATTTATGACAAACTAGTATCTTTAATAGTTACAATCAGCGCTTTAAATTAGTAGAGCTGAATAACTCTGAGCACTCTGTCAAGCTGCTTGCCTCTCTCTATGTAACAAAGACAGAATCACTGCTGTCTCCGCCCCTCCTCTCTCCACTCCTATTGGCTGGGCAGCTATAGAGCTTGCAGCCTAAATACAATGATGTTAATGTAAACATGTAAATCCAAAACTAAATGAGAAAATGTTACACTGTCTGGCTCCGGTTTGGGAAATCCTAAACCCCCATTTTTCAGTGTTTCAGGTTTCAGCATTTGTTTTGGGCACGCCCCTGATTTCTATTGGCTGCTCTGTATGTCAGTCACACTGGCTACTCTTCAGCGGCGTGGAGTGATACACAGCAAACTTCATAACCTTGATAATGTCTGAATTATTATTATTATTATTATTCTGCAGTAGGCTATAGTAATCCTGTGCTGAACAGTTCATATGTGGTGATACTACAATGGAAACTGCAATCTAATTTAAAAAACAAGCATACAGGCTGAAATCCAGTTAAGTGATTGTTTTGTACTCAGACAGAGGAATTTTGAAATTCAAAAGTCGTACAGCTTTCATTTATACAGTGGCTTTCATGCTATGGGGTTAAATCCATGTGTGGAAGATATGAAATTTACACTGGCTTACCTACAGACGACAGGTTATTATTATTATTATTATTATTATTATTATTATTATCATTGTCGTTTTAATAATATGCTGCAGAGAGTTTGAAACGTGTCGGGTACAGTTTCTCTTTTAATTGTCTTGCTGTCCTTGTGGGATCCACAGCATAGTAAAGGTCAGTGAAATTCTGGTTCTGATTCAGATTATTATTCAGCAGTGGGTCGACTGGACTTGCCTCTGATTCACTTACATACGACCAGGCCTTAGGCCAGCCTTCACAGGCTCTCTGGCTTACAATTGCAATGAATCAATACTGTGTCCTGCCATTGTCCATGCACTGCTCCACACACTGAGAGCCATTTAACCCTAACCTCTCCTTCTCTCTTCAAACACTAACCTCTCCTTCTCTCTTCTAACCGTAACCCTAACCTCACCTTCTGTATTCAAACCCTAACCCTAACCTCTCCTTCTCTCTTCAAACCCTAACCCTAACCTCTCCTTCTCTCTTCAAACCCTAACCTCTCCTTCTCTCTTCTAACCCTAACCTCTCCTTCTCTCTTCAAACCCTAACCTCTCCTTCTCTCTTCTAACCCTAACCTTCTCTCTTCAAACCCTAACCTCTCCTTCTCTCTTCTAACCCTAACCTCTCCTTCTCTCTTCTCCCCTCCCTGTTTCTTTCAGTGTTCTCCTCTCCCTCAACCCCGTCTCCCTTCCATGCTCTTCCACCCTCTGTCTCCTTCCCTGTCTCTCTCCCCTCCACTGTCCTTCTCTTTTCCACTCTCCTGTAATCTCAATGGGAATGCATATGCCAGGTTATCACTATTTAGTATTAGTGTCTGTGTTACACTTTTACACATATCTACAGAACCGTATCCACTTGTGTTGAAAATGGACTGTTAGCTGAAGAAAAAAAACACAGAAACATTTTATTACTATTTATTTTTAATTCTCCAGAATAGACTTTGAATCACTCATGAGCTCCAGTTCTGTGAAAAGGATCATGTGTTGGTTTGTTTTATGAGGCGTGTCTGAACCAGGTACACATTCTTTCACTGGCAGACAGTGTGTGGGCGTGTTCCTCAAGGGCTGTTTCTCAGGGAACGGTGCAATAAAACCAGGAATTGTACTTTGACCTGTACTTTAGCTTCAGACAGGCTACTTCAGGCTAGAAAGCTGATCAAACAGATGGGAGGTTCTTTACAGAGTGTGTAAATCTTTAGAATACACTTCTCATATCTAAACTCAGCTGTACTGATGCGGTTTAAAAAACTGTTTCTATTTATTCTTAAAGAGCTGAACTGAAGCACAAGGACAGGGTGCAGGTGAAAGTGAAAGCAGGTAAGCAGACTCTAAATCTGTGTGTTTAAAGTTACAATAGCTAATAGAACAGCTCTCTCAACAGTAAGTAGCGTGGTTCTGAAAAATCTAGCATTACCCGTCCCCGCGTGCTGCTACAGCTGTTTAAATACGTACCTGTAATAATTCTTTTCATTGTTAACATCCTGACAGCTTTTTACACTTATAACTTTAAAGTGTGTTTCAAAGCTCTTTTCAAAATGGCCTCTCTAGTACACTGATAGTGGAAGGATTATTGCCCACAATGTCAAACAGGGAACACGGCGATAACAATCCATGATGTGGTACGGAACAGAAAAGCCAGAGCACTTACAGACTTGGTTGTTAATCAATAAATGTTTTAATGAATTAATCTAACTTACATTCACCTCTGTTTGCCTGAGCAATGTAATGAGGAAGAAACAGTCTGTGATTGAGATGATTGAGGAGCCTGTTTGTGAACGCTATCGAGTCAAACCCCATAGATTATCATTGAGGAGAGGAGCCTGTTTGTGAACGCTATCGAGTCAAACCCCATAGATTATCATTGAGGAGAGGAGCCTGTTTGTGAACGCTATCGAGTCAAACCCCATAGATTATCATTGAGGAGAGGAGCTGTTTGTGAACGCTATCGAGTCAAACCCCACAGATTATCATTGAGGAGAGGAGCCTGTTTGTGAACACTATCGAGTCAAACCCCATAGATTATCATTGAGGAGAGGAGTCTGTTTGTGAACGCTATCGAGTCAAACCCCATAGATTATCATTGAGGAGAGGAGTCTGTTTGTGAACGCTATCGAGTCAAAACCCCATAGATTATCATTGAGGAGAGGAGCCTGTTTGTGAACGCTATCGAGTCAAACCCCATAGATTATCATTGAGGAGAGGAGCCTGTTTGTGAACGCTAGCGAGTCAAACCCCATAGATTATCATTGAGGAGAGGAGCCTGTTTGTGAACGCTATCGAGTCAAACCCCATAGATTATCATTGAGGAGAGGAGCCTGTTTGTGAACGCTATCGAGTCAAACCCCATAGATTATCATTGAAGAGAGGAGTCTGTTTGTGAACGCTATCGAGTCAAACCCCATAGATTATCACTGAGGAAGGAGCCTGTTTGTGAACGCTATCGAGTCAAACCCCATAGATTATCATTGAGGAGAGGAGTCTGTTTGTGAACGCTATCGAGTCAAACCCCATAGATTATCAATGAGGAGAGGAGTCTGTTTGTGAACGCTATCGAGTCAAACCCATAGATTATCATTGAAGAGAGGAGCCTGTTTGTGAATGCTATCGAGTCAAAACCCCATAGATTATCATTGAGGAGAGGAGTCTGTTTGTGAACGCTATCGAGTCAAACCCCATAGATTATCATTGAGCTGGAGAGGTGCCTGTTTGTGAATGCTATCGAGTCAAACCCCATAGATTATCATTGAGGAGAGGAGCCTGTTTGTGAACGCTATCGAGTCAAACCCCATAGATTATCACTGAGCTGGAGAGGAGCCTGTTTGTGACGCTATCGAGTCAAACCCCATAGATTATCATTGAGGAGAGGAGTCTGTTTGTGAACGCTATCGAGTCAAACGCATAGATTATCATTGAGGAGAGGAGTCTGTTTGTGAATGCTATCGAGTCAAACCCCATAGATTATCATTGAGGAGAGGAGCCTGTTTGTGAACGCTATCGAGTCAAACCCATAGATTATCATTGAGGAGAGGATTCTGTTT
>NW_026707425.1:0-5000 GCF_902713425.1 Acipenser ruthenus
TGTTATTTTTCGTCACTACCTCCCCGGGTCGGGAGTGGGTAATTTGCGCGCCTGCTGCCTTCCTTGGATGTGGTAGCCGTTTCTCAGGCTCCCTCTCCGGAATCGAACCCTGATTCCCCGTTACCCGTGATCACCATGGTAGGCGCAGAAAGTACCATCGAAAGTTGATAGGGCAGACACTCGAATGAGTCGTCGCCGCCGCCAGGGACGTGCGATCGGCTCGAGGTTATCCAGAGTCACCAAAAGCGGCCGGGAGAGCGAGGCGCCCCCGGTTGGGTTTTTGATCTGATAAATGCACGCATCCCCCCTCCCGGACCCCCCCCGGGAAGAGGGGGGAGGGTGGGGGTCAGCGCTCGTCGGCATGTATTAGCTCTAGAATTACCACAGTTATCCAAGTAACGTTGGAGCGATCAAAGGAGCCGTAACTGATTTAATGAGCCTTTCGCAGTTTCACTGTACAAGCCCGTGTGTACTTAGACATGCATGGCTTAATCTTTGAGACAAGCATATGCTACTGGCAGGATCAACCAGGTAGCCGCGCCTTCCGCATCCCCCCAAAACCAACCGGAGTCGGGCGGAGGACGGTGGAACGAGCGCGATCCGACCCCCCCTCGTTCCACCCCCCACGACAGCGAGAAGCGGACGGGGGGGAAGCGCGGGAGGACGGAACGCGACGGAGCCCACCCGCGAACGGGAGGGGGCTCGAGCGCGGCGGCGGGTGTAGGAACGGAACCGTCACGAAGCTACGCGGTACGGGGGACCGCAGGTCAGCCAGAGGAATGCATTTCAGCTCCGGGGAAAAGACGCACGCGGCGGGGGGCTAAACCCGCCGGTCCTCCCCAGGCTCGAGCCAGACCACTCGATGGAAGGGCTCCCGGGCTTCTCGACCTCGCTCGGAAGGGTCGGCGTCCCCCCCTCTCTCTCTCCTCCCTGGGAAGGAAGGAAGGAAGGAAGGGAAACCCTCTCTCGACGGCGTCCGACCGTAGGGTTTCGGGAGGAACCGCCGTGCCTGAACACCGGCGCGACACCGGCCCGCAGGGGCCCTCCCTAGTCGGAACGTAAAAGCCAATCGTGTGGGAAAACCTCCGCCCCGGGAAGGAACGCAGGCAGGGGCGACTTAACCGCACGGGAAATCCTCCCCCAACACGGCTCCTGCCCGGGCACGAGGCCTCCGGAACCGGCCCGACAGCTCAACCGACCAGCATCGACATCGCCCGGGGGGAGGGGGACGGGACACGCGCGGATCGGGGGGAAGGAACTCAGGCAAGGCGACTTAACCGCAATGGAAATCATCCCGACCTGGCTCCTGGCTCCTAAACCGGCACGAGAACCGCCCCTCTCAATGGACACGTGCGAGGCGCGCTCACATCCTGCCCAGAAATAGAACCTCAATCCCCGGGCTTCAGCGTACAACACCGTGAAGTCTCAAGCGTTCGGCCCGATCCTTGGACTCCCATCCGGAGAGAGCGATGGTGTGGCGACCAAACTCGGCTCCGCTCACCCCAGTCCACGGTAGGGTGGGTCGGGCAGGGTTCCTCAGATCAAGCACGGTAAGACTTGGGTCTATAATGCGCGCGCGTGCGTATGGATTTCGTGAAGGACCCTTTGCCCACAACAGAGAGAGACCATCCGGGAAGACAAGGAGGAATCCCGTCAACTCCTGCCCAGCCACAGACTCCAAAGGACGGCTCCAAACGGGTCCTTCACATGCATTCTGACACCTCGGGTCCTGACTTAGTCAAACCATTTTGATCAAAAAACCCTGTCGACGGAAATCTCCGCGGACCCCCCCGTTGTACCTTGACCGCGGGACCCTGAAGGGAGGGAGGTCCCGGGTCCTTGGGAACAGGAGTCGCCGCCGCCCCGCAGCCCCGTTTCGCCTCCGCCCTCGGCAGACTTCCACAAACGGCCCCGAGGTGGCCATGGTCATCTAATGTTAAAGATAGGGAACATGACCATGTTTTTTTGAAAACTTTGATTCTGACGGAGCCGAAAAAGTCCGGACTCTGGTCATATAATGTTAAAGATAGGGATTTCCCTCCGAAAATTCCCCTCAACATGACCATGGCTCCCAAATCACCTCCGGAGAAGGTAGACATGACCAGAGACTGAAAGGGAACGCACGGAGGAGCCAAGGGCGCAAACCCCAGTTCTCGAGCCGGAAATGGGAGCCTCCAGGCCCGCATGAACGGGCGCCCGGGCACGGGAGGTCAACCCCCCCCCCCTTCCCGCAACGTGACCAGAGCTTGGCCAGGTCCTTAAGGGGGCTTAGCCCGGTCCTGAGCCCGAGGAACGGGGCCTCCAGCCCGGCCTGAACCGGCGCCGGGCGCGGGAGGGGGCCACCGGGCAGACTTCCAAGGGAGGATGTCGCCAGGGGGTGAAGGGGGACCCTGACCGGGGTGCAGGGCCTCCCACACGGCTTAGATCGGTCGCTCGTGCCCTTAGAATGAACCTCCGTCCTGACTTAGAAATATTTTTTTGATCGAAAATGCCGTGCCCCTAGTAATATGCACCTACCTCCCCAGTGTATCTGCCATCTAGTTGCATTAAGGGAGGAAGCCACGAGTTCACAGGGACCTCCTGGAACTCTCGCTCCGTAACACATAGCAAATCTGTCCCTTCAGAAGAAGGTAACTTTTAATTGGAGCTCTGGTCATGTCAGCTACTTCTGCCCATGGTCATGTAGGCTAATTCTGCCTCTGGTCATGTCAGCTAATTCCGCCTATGGTCATATTAGCTAATTCCGCCTCTGGTCATGTCAGCTAACTCCGCCTATGGTCATGTCAGCTAACTGTGCCTATGGTCATGTCAGCTAACTGTGCCTATGGTCATGTCAGCTAACTCCGCCTATGGTCATGTCAGCTACTTCTGCCCATGGTCATGTCAGCTACTTCTGCCTATGGTCATGTCAGCTACTTCTGCCTATGGTCATGTCAGCTAACTGTGCCTATGGTCATGTCAGCTAACTGTGCCTATGGTCATGTCAGCTAACTCCGCCTATGGTCATGTCAGCTAACTGTGCCTATGGTCATGTCAGCTAACTGTGCCTATGGTCATGTCAGCTACTTCTGCCCATGGTCATGTCAGCTACTTCTGCCTATGGTCATGTCAGCTACTTCTGCCTATGGTCATGTCAGCTACTTCTGCCTATGGTCATGTCAGCTAACTGTGCCTATGGTCATGTCAGCTACTTCTGCCCATGGTCATGTCAGCTACTTCTGCCCATGGTCATGTCAGCTACTTCTGCCCATGGTCATGTCAGCTACTTCTGCCTATGGTCATGTCAGCTACTTCTGCCTATGGTCATGTCAGCTACTTCTGCCTATGGTCATGTCAGCTAACTGTGCCTATGGTCATGTCAGCTACTTCTGCCCATGGTCATGTCAGCTACTTCTGCCCATGGTCATGTCAGCTACTTCTGCCCATGGTCATGTCAGCTACTTCTGCCCATGGTCATGTCAGCTAATTCCGCCTCTGGTCATGTCAGCTAATTCCGCCTCTGGTCATGTCAGCTAATTCCGCCTCTGGTCATGTCAGCTAACTGTGCCTATGGTCATGTCAGCTAACTGTGCCTCTGGTCATGTAGGCTAATTCCGCCTATGGTCATGTCAGCTAATTCCGCCTCTGGTCATGTCAGCTAACTGTGCCTATGGTCATGTTACTGAATGGGGACCCAGGCTATGGCTCGCACTTGCCCCGGGCAGGGTTCCACGGCCCCGGGCTGGCTCCCACCACCCAGGCCTCTGCTCCCACTGCCCCGGCTTGGGTTCCACGGCCCCGGCTTGGGTTCCACAGCCCCGGGGACAGTTCCCGCCTCCCACCACCCAGGCCTCTGCTCCCACTGCCCCAGCTTGGGTTCCACGGCCCCGGGCTGGCTCCCACCACCCAGGCCTCTGCTCCCACTGCCCCGGCTTGGGTTCCACCGCCCCGGGCAGGGTTCCACGGCCCCGGGGACAGCCCCCGCCTCCCACCACCCCGGCTTGGGTTCCACGGCCCCGGGGACAGCTCCAGCCTTTGCCCCGGCTTGGGTTCCACGGCCCCGGGCTGGCTCCCACCACCCAGGCCTCTGCTCCCACTGCCCCGGCTTGGGTTCCACGGCCCCGGGGACAGCTCCAGCCTTTGCCCCGGCTTGGGTTCCACGGCCCCGGGCTGGCTCCCACCACCCAGGCCTCTGCTCCCACTGCCCCGGCTTGGGTTCCACGGCCCCGGGGACAGCTCCAGCCTTTGCCCCGGCTTGGGTTCCACGGCCCCGGGCTGGGTCCCACCACCCAGGCCTCTGCTCCCACTGCCCCGGCTTGGGTTCCACGGCCCCGGGGACAGCTCCCGTCTCACACCACCCAGGCCTCTGCTCCCACTGCCCCGGCTTGGGTTCCACGGCCCCGGCTTGGGTTCCACTGCCCCGGGGACAGTTCCCGCCTCCCACCACCCATGCCTCTGCTCCCACTGCCCCAGCTTGGGTTCCACGGCCCCGGGCTGGCTCCCACCACCCAGGCCTCTGCTCCCACTGCCCCGGCTTGGGTTCCACGGCCCCGGCTTGGGTTCCACAGCCCCGGGGACAGCTCCAGCCTCCCTGGGCTGGCTCCCACTTGCCCGGGCAGGGTTCCACGGCCCCGGGCTGGCTCCCACCACCCAGGCCTCTGCTCCCACTGCCCCGGCTTGGGTTCCACAGCCCCGGGGACAGCTCCAGCCTCCCTGGGCTGGCTCCCACTTGCCCGGGCAGGGTTCCACGGCCCCGGGGACAGCTCCCGCCGCCCAGGCCTCTGCTCCCGCCTCCCACCACCCAGGCCTCTGCTCCCACTTGCCCGGGCAGGGTTCCAGGACCACGGGGACAGCTCCAGCCTCCCCGGGCTGGCTCCCACTTGCCCGGGCAGGGTTCCAGGACCCCGGGGACAGCTCCAGCCTCCCCGGGCTGGCTCCCACTTGCCCGGGCAGGGTTCCAGGACCCCGGGGACAGCTCCAGCCTCCCCGGGCTGGCTCCCACTGCCCCGGCTTGGGTTCCA
>NW_026707425.1:15000-17500 GCF_902713425.1 Acipenser ruthenus
TTTCCCTCCGAAAATTCCCCTCAACATGACCATGGCTCCCAAATCACCTCCGGAGAAGGTAGACATGACCAGAGACTGAAAGGGAACGCACGGAGGAGCCAAGGGCGCAAACCCCAGTTCTCGAGCCGGAAATGGGAGCCTCCAGGCCCGCATGAACGGGCGCCCGGGCACGGGAGGTCAACCCCCCCCCCCTTCCCGCAACGTGACCAGAGCTTGGCCAGGTCCTTAAGGGGGCTTAGCCCGGTCCTGAGCCCGAGGAACGGGGCCTCCAGCCCGGCCTGAACCGGCGCCGGGCGCGGGAGGGGGCCACCGGGCAGACTTCCAAGGGAGGATGTCGCCAGGGGGTGAAGGGGGACCCTGACCGGGGTGCAGGGCCTCCCACACGGCTTAGATCGGTCGCTCGTGCCCTTAGAATGAACCTCCGTCCTGACTTAGAAATATTTTTTTGATCGAAAATGCCGTGCCCCTAGTAATATGCACCTACCTCCCCAGTGTATCTGCCATCTAGTTGCATTAAGGGAGGAAGCCACGAGTTCACAGGGACCTCCTGGAACTCTCGCTCCGTAACACATAGCAAATCTGTCCCTTCAGAAGAAGGTAACTTTTAATTGGAGCTCTGGTCATGTCAGCTACTTCTGCCCATGGTCATGTAGGCTAATTCTGCCTCTGGTCATGTCAGCTAATTCCGCCTATGGTCATATTAGCTAATTCCGCCTCTGGTCATGTCAGCTAACTCCGCCTATGGTCATGTCAGCTAACTGTGCCTATGGTCATGTCAGCTAACTGTGCCTATGGTCATGTCAGCTAACTCCGCCTATGGTCATGTCAGCTACTTCTGCCCATGGTCATGTCAGCTACTTCTGCCTATGGTCATGTCAGCTACTTCTGCCTATGGTCATGTCAGCTAACTGTGCCTATGGTCATGTCAGCTAACTGTGCCTATGGTCATGTCAGCTAACTCCGCCTATGGTCATGTCAGCTAACTGTGCCTATGGTCATGTCAGCTAACTGTGCCTATGGTCATGTCAGCTACTTCTGCCCATGGTCATGTCAGCTACTTCTGCCTATGGTCATGTCAGCTACTTCTGCCTATGGTCATGTCAGCTACTTCTGCCTATGGTCATGTCAGCTAACTGTGCCTATGGTCATGTCAGCTACTTCTGCCCATGGTCATGTCAGCTACTTCTGCCCATGGTCATGTCAGCTACTTCTGCCCATGGTCATGTCAGCTACTTCTGCCTATGGTCATGTCAGCTACTTCTGCCTATGGTCATGTCAGCTACTTCTGCCTATGGTCATGTCAGCTAACTGTGCCTATGGTCATGTCAGCTACTTCTGCCCATGGTCATGTCAGCTACTTCTGCCCATGGTCATGTCAGCTACTTCTGCCCATGGTCATGTCAGCTACTTCTGCCCATGGTCATGTCAGCTAATTCCGCCTCTGGTCATGTCAGCTAATTCCGCCTCTGGTCATGTCAGCTAATTCCGCCTCTGGTCATGTCAGCTAACTGTGCCTATGGTCATGTCAGCTAACTGTGCCTCTGGTCATGTAGGCTAATTCCGCCTATGGTCATGTCAGCTAATTCCGCCTCTGGTCATGTCAGCTAACTGTGCCTATGGTCATGTTACTGAATGGGGACCCAGGCTATGGCTCGCACTTGCCCCGGGCAGGGTTCCACGGCCCCGGGCTGGCTCCCACCACCCAGGCCTCTGCTCCCACTGCCCCGGCTTGGGTTCCACGGCCCCGGCTTGGGTTCCACAGCCCCGGGGACAGTTCCCGCCTCCCACCACCCAGGCCTCTGCTCCCACTGCCCCAGCTTGGGTTCCACGGCCCCGGGCTGGCTCCCACCACCCAGGCCTCTGCTCCCACTGCCCCGGCTTGGGTTCCACCGCCCCGGGCAGGGTTCCACGGCCCCGGGGACAGCCCCCGCCTCCCACCACCCCGGCTTGGGTTCCACGGCCCCGGGGACAGCTCCAGCCTTTGCCCCGGCTTGGGTTCCACGGCCCCGGGCTGGCTCCCACCACCCAGGCCTCTGCTCCCACTGCCCCGGCTTGGGTTCCACGGCCCCGGGGACAGCTCCAGCCTTTGCCCCGGCTTGGGTTCCACGGCCCCGGGCTGGCTCCCACCACCCAGGCCTCTGCTCCCACTGCCCCGGCTTGGGTTCCACGGCCCCGGGGACAGCTCCAGCCTTTGCCCCGGCTTGGGTTCCACGGCCCCGGGCTGGGTCCCACCACCCAGGCCTCTGCTCCCACTGCCCCGGCTTGGGTTCCACGGCCCCGGGGACAGCTCCCGTCTCACACCACCCAGGCCTCTGCTCCCACTGCCCCGGCTTGGGTTCCACGGCCCCGGCTTGGGTTCCACTGCCCCGGGGACAGTTCCCGCCTCCCACCACCCATGCCTCTGCTCCCACTGCCCCAGCTTGGGTTCCACGGCCCCGGGCTGGCTCCCACCACCCAGGCCTCTGCTCCCACTGCCCCGGCTTGGGTTCCACGGCCCCGG
>NW_026707426.1:0-26836 GCF_902713425.1 Acipenser ruthenus
AAAATGATGTGTCACAGTTTATTAGAGAACTTAAATAAAAAAAATAAAAAAATTATGAATAAATAAATTTAAAAAAATCAGTCTGGCCGATGCAAAGAATGTGATCATTTTAATAATAATGATGTATAGAACTGCAGACTAACATCAGAAACAGGGAAGCTACTGGTATTTAATATACAGTACTAAAAAATCACACAACCTCAGAAACGTTTCAGAAACATATTCTTGGTACGTCGTTGTTTCCTATACGGGTAGCATTCAACAGTATATCGGCTCTAAATAAGGGTTTGGTACACAAAGCCAAGCATGACAAAAGCTGTACTGGCTTGAAGGCTTACTGACACAGAAGCAACATAATGTCCTACCAATGGGAATACAAGCTGGATAGGACTGAGGGTCGATTGCACCACCGTGGATTCACCACTAACCCAGTTAAATCAAGGATTATATTTAAAAATAGAATCACATTGCACCACTATTTTAATCCAGGTTTCAATGTGAAAGGTGGATTACATTTAAACCTTCCTGGAGGTGGTTTAAATGTGGACATAATGGCAGCAAACCTTAACAAAATGAATCTTTTCTGCAAAACAACCAACCTCACAATCGGTCTCAATGAGGAGAACATGAAATGCTAGTCAGGGCAAATCTCACCCGATGAATATTTAGTAAATCATTAGTTACAAACAAATACGCTATAAGCATGCTTATACCACTACTAATAATAATAATAACCTGGTTTGACATTATGACTGTGTAGCCTAGATTGTATATTTGTGTCAAGACAAAAAGAAAGAGATGAAAGTTATGTATCGTGTTTATATATTATGTTGTACAATTATAAATGTAATGTAAAACAATAAAAAATAGTATGTGGCATGTAAAAAGTATATAGATGTACGCAGGGGTTCATTTGTGGAGGATCTCAGCGGATTCTGTACCTTTTTGTCTGACAGGTGAGAATTATACAGTTTGCAATGAACCGTATGAAAAAATAGTTATTTTATGTTGTAAAAAAGAACTTTGTACAGAACATGTACAAATAAAGGTTTCCTATTCCATTAGCTGAATTACAGAAGTGTTCTGTAACACTATGTATTTTAGGATGTGACATCAGTGCCAGTGTGAAATCACGAACCCGACCCGCATGACACCGGGTCCTGACCCGGGTAGAGCATGCCAGTGTGAAATCACGTACCCGACCCGCATGACACCGGGTCCTGACCCGGGTAGAGCATGCCAGTGTGAAATCACGTACCCGACCCGCATGACACCGGGTCCTGACCCGGGTAGAGCATGCCAGTGTGAAAGCACGAACCCGACCCGCATGACACCGGGTCCTGACCCGGGTAGAGCATGCCAGTGTGAAATCACATACCCGACCCGCATGACACCGGGTCCTGACCCGGGTAGAGCATGCCAGTGTGAAATCACGTACCCGACCCGCATGACACCCGGGTCCTAACCCGGGTAGAGCATGCCAGTGTGAAATCACGTACCCGACCCACATGACACCGGGTCCTGACCTGGGTAGAGCATGCCAGTGTGAAATCACGTACCCGACCCGCATGACACCGGGTTCTGACCCAGGTAGAGCATGCCAGTGTGAAATCACGTACCCGACCCGCATGACACCCGGGTCCTGACCCGGGTAGAGCATGCCAGTGTGAAATCACATACCCGACCCGCATGACACCGGGTCCTGACCCGGTTAGAGCATGCCAGTGTGAAATCACGTACCCGACCCGCATGACACCGGGTCCTGACCCGGGTAGAGCATGCCAGTGTGAAATCACGTACCCGACCCGCATGACACCGGGTCCTGACCCGGGTAGAGCATGCCAGTGTGAAATCACATACCCGACCCGCATGACACCGGGTCCTGACCCGGGGTAGAGCATGCCAGTGTGAATCACGAACCCGACCCGCATGACACCGGTCCTGACCCGGGTAGAGCATGCCAGTGTGAAATCACGTACCCGACCCGCATGACACCGGGTCCTGACCCGGGTAGAGCATGCCAGTGTGAAAAGGGATTAAAAAAACTTTACTGGCCTTAAATTAATGCTCATTCCAAATGTATCGTCTCCAATAAATTAACACTTTCCGTAACTTTGTAACTTTTTATCCTGAAACATCGTAATCAAGGACAATAAAATAAATATATTAGAATTTGCCACTTTAGGTAGCCTATTAACACTTTCACACGAAATATTTTTAAGTTTATGCAAAGAAAAACAAACCTATTCTTACAGTTAACTGATATAAAACATCATCCGAGCAGAGAAATAGTATATAACGAGTGAAATGAATATCATTTCAAACATCATCCGAGCAGAGAAATAGTATATAACGAGTGAAATGAATATCATTTCAAACATCATCCAATTGTATGGAATGCTTGAACACTTCTTTTTTGTTTACATTTGCTTTTATATTTGCTAAATATAGGATATAAATAATGACTGATTGCTGATCAGAAATCTAGGATTACCTGCTTAATGCAAGATTCACTAATCCTGCTTAAATGTTTGTGATGCAATGCAGCTGTGATTAAAAAATAACCCCTGATCAAGTAACGTTCCACGTTGGTACAATCGACCCTCAGGGTGTTAATGGAACACAAAGCTGCAGGAATGGCCAGCACATACCTCCAGGATGATTCATACACCAAATGCCAGTTTGCAGATCAAACCAATTTTGCAGAGTATATGGAGCTGGATCAACCCATTCAAGTGCTTTCTTTTTTACATTTTATTTCATTGGAGTATTCAACAAATGGAGTCAAATTTCAAAGACCAACCAGTGTGGCAAATGAACTTGCTGCTTCTGCCCTTCCAAGGATGAATGCATGTTGCTATGGGTGTAGGGGCACTGCACATGTCAGGGGTTTGTATCAAAGAAATGACTTGCTGCATGTTACTACAATATACAAGCTAGAATCTTCTAGTCTCTCATATTTTATTTCTAGGCAGCTTGTAACTAATCAATTCCTGCACCTAACATCTGTTGTGACTTTAAGGTTCAGCCCCCATTTTATTAACTTCACTACAGTGCTGTACCTTCAGAAATGCCTAATCAGTTCAGTGTACTTGACCAAGGAGTCCTGAATCATCATTCTTGCACCCCCATCGCCCAGCTCACCTTACTAAGCCACACAACCCCACCCCTCCAAGTACTGTTCTGAATGTCCAGCAATGTCTCAGGACTTTCTGATTTCCAAAAATGTTTGAATTGATTCTTGTTCACAGCATATTTGTTCCAGTAGGTGAGTTCCATTTGTATCTAGAATGGAGAAGGCCCAGAGAGTATTGTATTGTCCCTCTGAATGATCCCCAGAGGACAGGGACAGTATTGGTTTGAAGCTCTGTGACGGGGTACACCCCTCCCCTGTGCATATTATGTTTTGTATTATTTTGTATTCGTATTATTATTTCAAAACGCGTTGTTTAAGTGGTAAATAACAATGTTTTGTTGTCATTGTTTTTGCAGCATGGTTAAACCTCCCCATCCATGCTAACCCCTGTGCAGAATGTGACCGTCTCCAGATTGATTCATTCATTTATTACTCATTTGGCGACACATGTATATAAACCCGCAGCTCTGGCTGATCGGGGAGTGTGTGTTCGGAGGCGGAACGAGGGTCGGGACATAAAGCTTATTAAATATAAACAAATCGCTATGCATGCTGGTTACACACCAGCACAGTGCTGGTTTGGTTTTGTTTCGTGTTTGTTTTGTTTGTTTGTTTGGCCAACGTGCCGTTTATTTTGAGTAAGTGTTCTGTTTTGTTTAAACCTTTTTATTTTACAATAAACCGGCGCACCAGCACATTTATTCATATCCCAGCACTGCTGTGTGTGTGTGTCCACTGTCTTCAAGCTGACATCACCACCAGCCATCCGGGTCACAAGCTCTGATTGGTTTAAAGAAACTCTGATCCAAGACACTCCAGGGAAGCATCGGCTAACTAAACTGGCTGAAATAGAGCTGTGCTTCCGAGGTGGCTGAATGATTCCACCACAAAATATAAGAGATGACGTGCCAAACAGCTAGTTACTGCATTTAATGTCAAATTAGAGTCACAACAAAATATATAATATGCCAACGTACTGCACAACTTAAACACATCCAAATTTAACTGTAGCCAATATCTAGAGCTCCGTGTTTTTCGCAAATACGAAATAAAATGAAATGTAACATATAAAACAAAATAAAACTAAATGCTATAAAACAAAATGAAAAGAAAAATCATTATACAAGTAAACATAGAATTACATTTTTAAATTGGGAGGTTTATAGAACAAATACTTCAAATAAATACTTGCAATCGTAGTTGTCAAGGCTCAGTTGTTACCATGGACACGGTCTGAAGAGAAACGGAAGCTCTGACTAGCGCTTGCGTAGATGTATAGTTTGAAGCGAGTCGTTTGGGAATTCAAATTGTGATAGAAGAGAAGAGACGTGTGTTTCTAAAATGCCTAAACCGTGTATAATTAAACAACGCTGCAAAGAATTTGAGCATGAGGGGATGTATGCAGCTGACGCTGACAAAATAATGATGAGCAGATTTTACAACTGTCGGCTGGAATGGGAGTCAAAGATACTGTCGTTAAGCATTAGCTGTTAATTCCTTTTGGGGAAAATATGGCTTGTTTGCTCATATTTTGTATTACTATGCTAATTCTTTGTTTTATTTCAAGTGGTGCAAACTTTGCACTGGAGCAAATGCTGTTTTGGTTTTGAATGGATTTGAATGAATGAATCTGCTTTGCTTAGTGTTTAAATACTAGCTTGTTGTGTATACTGGAGCCCTTCTTCAGGCAATGGGATTGAAATACAATTCCTATCATTTTTTTAATAGGTAGATTGCTGTATGTGCAATTATTATGACAGTCCCACAATAGTAGGGCAGAGTAAATGATATATATGCACACATACATGTGTTATTGCATTTTTATAGAGGGCGTGGGCAGTATTCACTGTAACTAGGCAGTTAATTAAAAATAATGGGTGGGGGGGGGGGGCTGTACGTTACCGTTACTGCCACTAATGAGAAATTATGATAACTAAATTATTTTTCTGTGCAAGGTCTGTTTATGTGAAAATGTAAAAAAAAGCGGATAATGTTTAATAAAAAATATGTATGTAGTTAAAACATGATGTATACTATAATATTATTGATATACATTTATCTGGGTTGTTTTTAATGTGTCTGTAATAAAACTATTTGTGAAAAATAAAATGAAGAATTATAAAAAATAAAATAACTTTACAGAGCTCTACCAATATCCATGGTAAACGCCTGTCCTCCTGCTTTTATTTTGATTACAGGATAGCCCTTACATTTTTTTATATATAAAAATAAGACTGAGAAAATAATTGCAAACTTTGATGTAAGCTGCTTATACCTTTCTTTGATTAAAACAAATCTAAAATTCACTAAAACAGGTGGGTCAGTTTATAAACTGAAACAAGCATTCTGCTGCAGTGATGGTCACTGCTGTTTCCAAAACTGCCTTATTGTTCCTTAGGGCATTTAAATTGCAGTAGCACAAACACAAACACAATGAATGTAGCTTCTTCCTTTATGTTTTGCAAGGAACACGCAGAGAAACAGCTAAAAACACATTGGTCACTATTTATCAAAGGCACTGGCTCACTAATTGTAGCAAGTCACAGCAATGGAGAGCGATCTCCTTGCAGAGTGGTGTGAGCAGGTAAAGTGCTTCGTCACTGCTTTCTTGCTGCAGTTCAGCAGTGTGTGCTATTACGTCTGGAATAGAAATAGTGAAGTGTGTAGCTGTATGACCCTGGACTTTCTGGAGGATGCTGTCTTGAGAACTAAACCCTCTATAGTGAAGTGTGTAGCTGTATGACCCTGGGCTTTCTGGAGGACACTGTCTAGAGAATGCAACCCTCTACCCACATGCAGAAGCTCTTGAAAGGGTTGATTTACAATGCAAAGTCAGCAGCAGTTCTCAAAGTGATATCTTTTCTCGAAACCCTACATTACGGGATGTAGTGCGATAACTGAATGACTTCAACACAAGCCAGCCGAAGCCAAAGCATTGCACTCTGAAGTCATCAGTGAAAATGTTCTCACAAGTTTAGCTGGTTTCACAGCCCATGGATTAAATTAGTTCCACTATGTACCATGCACACGCTGGGTCACTTGAAACTCCTACCTAATCTCCTCAGAAACAGTGCACAACCTTTGCCTAATCTCCTCAGAAATAGTGCACAACCTTTGCTCTACTAGGTAAATGCTGATTGATATACAGTGCCTTGCAAAAGTATTCAGACCCCTGACCAATTCTCTCATATTACTGAATTACAAATGGTACATTGAAATTTCGTTCTGTTTGATATTTTATTTTAAAACACTGAAACTCAAAATCAATTATTGTAAGGTGACATTGGTTTTATGTTGGGAAATATTTTTAAGAAAGAAAAAAACTGAAATATCTTGCTTGCATAAGTATTCAACCCCTGTGCTTTGGAAGCTCCCAGTTTACACCGATGAAAGAAATTGCCCTAATGAGGACACAATTACCTTACCATTGGCCTCCACCTGTGAACCATTAAAGTTGCTGTCACATTTTCTGGATAAAAACCCCACTGTTGGAAGGATCATTGGTCAGGCTGTGAATCTGAAGGAAAATGAAGACCAAAGAGCATTCTACAGAAGTTAGAGATAAAGTAATACAAATGCATAGATTAGGGAAAGGGTACAAAATAATATCCAAGTGTTTGGATATCCCAGTGAGCACAGTTGGATCAATAATCAGGAAGTGGAAGCTGCATCACACCACCCAGGCACTGCCAAGAAAAGGCCGTCCCTCAAAACTCAGCGCTCAAACAAGAAGGAGACTGGTGAGAGAAGCCACAGAGAGGCCAACAATCACTTTGAAGGAGCTACAGAGTTCAGTGGCTGGGTGTGGAGTAATGGTGCACCAGTCAACCATATCAAGAGCTCTGCATAACACTGGCCTGTATGGGAGGGTGGCAAGAAAGAAGCCGTTACTCAAAAAGTACCAGCTGAAAGCACGTCTGGAGTTTGCCAGAAAGCATGAGAGTGATCCAGCTGCGATGTGGGAAAAGGTTTTGTGGTCAGATGAGACCAAGATAGGGCTTTTTAGCCAAAACTCAAAGCGCTATGTGTGGCGCAAACCTAACACTGCCCATGCCTCAAGACACCACCATCCCTACAGTGAAGTATGGTGGTGGCAGCATCATGCTGTGGGGATGCTTCTCATCAGCAGGGACTGGGCATCTTGTTAAAATTGAAGGAAGAATGGAAAATACAGGGAAATACTGCAAGAGAACCTGCTTCAGTCCGCTAAAAAACTGAAGCTTGGGAGGAAATTCACCTTTCAGCAGGACAATGATCCCAAGCACAAGGCCAAAGCAACATTGGAGTGGCTCAAGAACAAAATGGTGAATGTCCTACAGTGGCCCAGTCAAAGTCCTGATCTCAATCCCATTGAGAATCTGTGGCACTATTTGAAAATTGCGGTCCACAGGCGTCGTCCAACCAACCTGAACAACTGGAGCAAATCTGCCAAGAAGAATGGGCCAAAATCACTCCGACACTGTGTGCAAAGCTGGTACATACTTACCCCAAAAGACTTAAAACTGTTATTGCAGCGAAAGGTGGCTCTGTCAAATATTAATGTGTGGGGGTTGAATACTTATGCAAGCAAGATATTTCAGTTTTTTATTTTTCTTAAAAATATTTCCCAACATAAAACCAATGTCACCTTACAATAATTGATTTTGAGTTTCAGTGTTTTAAAATAAAATATCAAACAGAACG
Organism: Acipenser ruthenus; assembly: GCF_902713425.1. Classification (NCBI taxonomy): domain Eukaryota; kingdom Metazoa; phylum Chordata; class Actinopteri; order Acipenseriformes; family Acipenseridae; genus Acipenser; species Acipenser ruthenus. The sequence goes on from NW_026707426.1 coordinate 7,820, forward strand.
AAATGTTTCAATGTACCATTTGTAATTCAGTAATATGAGAGAATTGGTCAGGGGTCTGAATACTTTTGCAAGGCACAGATTTGATATTCACTGTCCATACAACAGTAAGACAGGGAGTTCATGCACACGCTACAGCTACAGTTAAAGTGCAACACCAAGGGAGCCTGGCTCTTGTACTGTAGGATAGAGGAAGAAGAGAGCTTGACTTGTCTGAAGGCAGCTGCAATGTTAATTTGCATCCGGGTCACATCCAGCTAATAAATAAATCAAATATAGGAGAGTTGGTATTATAAATGAAGATTGCTACAACACATTGAAGTGTTTGGATTGTATTCCACCAGTATCACTGCCACACAGAGGATGGAATTTCAGTACATCCAAGCAACACAGATCTAAGTATCTGCAGTGCTAACTAAACAACATCTGGGGTTACTGTATCACTTCCATACAAGCATGTCGAGTCAACTGTTGGGTGAAATACAACAAAACCTTGGGGAACTTGTTTAAGAAAATGCACCTTATGGGTTAAACAGTATCATCTGGTTTCACAGACCCTGATTAGCACACATTTGTAGGTAAGATTATCCAAGATAGCGCTAAAATCACGGTCTGTGGAACCATCTATACAGAGCTGGCTTCAACTTGCAAGCCTCTTAAGAACATAAGAACTTAAGAAAGTTTACAAACGAGAGGAGGCCATTCAGCCCATCTTGCTCGTTTGGTTGTTAGTAGCTTATTGATCCCAGAATCTCATCAAGCAGCTTCTTGAAGGATCCCAGGGTTTCAGCTTCAGCAACATTACTGGGAAGTTGGTTCCAGACCCTCACAATTCTCTGTATAAAAAATGCCTCCTATTTTCTGTTCTGAATGTCCCTTTAACTAATCTCCATTTGTGACCTCTGGTCCTTGTTTCTTTTTTCAGGTCAAAGAAGTCCCCTGGGTCGACATTGTCTATACCTTTTAGGATTTTTAATGTTTGAATCAGATCGCCGCGTAGTCTTCTTTGTTCAAGACTGAATAGATTCAATTATTTTAGCCTGTCTGCATACGACATGCCTTTTAAACCCAGGATAATTCTGGTTGCTCTTCTTTGCACTCTCAATATCCTTTTTGTAACAAGGTGACCAGAACTGAACACAATATTCTCGATGAGGTCTTACTAATGCATTGTAAAGTTTTAATATTACTTCCCTTGATTTAAATTCAACACTTCTCACAATATATCCGAGTATCTTGTTGGCCTTTTTTATAGCTTCCCCACATTGTCTAGATGAAAATATTTCTGAGTCAACATAAACTCCTAGGTCTTTTTCATAGATTCCTTCTTCAATTTCAGTATCTCCCACATGATATTTATAATGCACATTTTTATTGCCTGCGTGCAGTACTTTACACTTTTCTCTATTAAATGTCATTTGCCATGTGTCTGCCCAGTTCTGAATGCTGTCTAGATCATTTTGAACGACCTTTGCTGCTGCAACAGTGTTTGCCACTCCTCCTATTTTTGTGTCGTCTGCAAATTTAACAAGTTTGCTTACTATACCAGAATCTAAATCATTAATGTAGATTAGGAATAGCACTCACCGAGCTCAAAGTAATGAGATTCTCCCCAATGCAAAAGGTGACTTCTTGCTAATAATGCTATCATACAGTACACATGGGCACCACTGGAATAAAGTATTCAGTTCTTAATAAGGTGTATGTATGCCTGACTGAATAACCACAGTATCAAAATATCTTATTGAAATACATGTACTGTACCACTACATTTTTCTGTGCATCTTGCATTTCAAACAATGAGATTAGCATGTCTTGTAGCTGCTGTTTGCAAAGCATACCCCTCTCCAGTACCACTGTCTCAACAACATGTTTCAATGGTCAGCCGGGGACACCGAGCGCCAATGAATACGACTCGTTAATTTGCATGAGCACACAAATAATCCAGGAGAAACACACTCTTAAAATAGCACAGGACTGCGGGGCTGAGGCACAGCTAGCACCGTGCAGCACCAGACTGTCTGCAAAGTAAGATCACTTCCCTCAGTCCGTCAAGACGCTTATTTGTCATGGAGAGCTCCTATATGGATTTGAGTTGGGCCAAGGGGCTACCATGGTTACCAACTGTCACATCAACTTTGAATGTTTTGAATATTTGTGCATTTTCTGAAGTTCAAAACAGTGGGATCTTTTTTCACATGGAACACCATGGACCAGCTCAAATGGATTATTTCCTTAGGTGTAAGTAACTCCAGTTAGTTAGCAGTTTAATTGGCTATGCAGCACTGCACAAACCACTCAATCCGTCTTGCATTCATGAGAAAATGAGCTGGAACACTGCTCTTACCATTACCATTTCAAGAAATAAAAAATACAGTGCAAATTCTCACTAAGATTTTGTTTAATCCTTTTTTTTCTCTTAACCCTTTCCTAATAAAATAAAGTTCATCAAAAGACAAAAAGGCACCTGTCCGATTTTCACAATTTATTTTCTCAGGAAAATTCAAACTAAAACGAATGCTTGACTTGTTCCACTTTTCAGATTAGCAATAATGTTAACGAATTGAAACTTCCTTTACTTTGCTGGTGAACTGTATGCAAATACGTCTGAAACGTAGGGATCCAAGATATCATCCAGGGCTCTGTGCTCCCACAATCCTTAACCCTTGTATACACTTCCCTTTAGGCAACAAAATGTATCGTGGGTCTCTTCCAATTGTGAAATGTGAGTTTAGTGAAAGTCACTATTTAAACTCACTTTCCATGCCCAAATGGGTATTAGTCACAATGGTATTCTTTATAAGGGTTTATCTGAGGACAAGGGGAAAGAAAGTGAAATCTTCAAAGTGCCAAGTCAGCAGAATAAACCAGCCTTCCACAGTCTCGACTAATGGGAACTGCATGTCTGCCATGTTAACCTGTGATGTCGCTGACGGGGTACAGACAGAAACATGCTGTTAATTAATGAAGGGCTTGTGTACTCATTGTATACTAACCATGTGGGGGAGTGGTTAGCATATTTGCCTTCAGAGTCAGTCAAGATCTCTGTCCAAAATCTGCAGTTGAATTCAGTGTGATGAGGTGGTTGTCTTTAGGTGCACACAGATTGGAATTGTATTTTAAGAGTGGTTTTTAAGCCCTCCTTTAACTTCACTGCAATGCATAAATGACAGCTCTTATAAATGGTAGGGTTTAGTATAGCATTAATCTTGCATGTGCATGTTAAACACAGGGAGATCGTGTCTAACTAACCTGCTTGACTTTTTGAGGATGCAACATTGACAATGGATAACTGCAAAGCATAAGACATGGTTTATTTAGATTTCCAGAAAGCTTTTGACAAAGTCCCGCATAAAAGATTAATTCTCAAACTGAACGCAGTAGGGATTCAAGGAAATGCATGCACATGGATTAGGGAGTGGTTAACATGTAGAAAACAGAAAGTACTGATTAGAGGAGAAACCTCAAAATGGAGCGAGGTAACCAGTGGTGTACCACAGGGATCAGTATTAGGTCCTCTGCTATTCCTAATCTACATGAATGATTTAGATTCTGGTATAGTAAGCAAACTTGTTAAATTTGCAGACGACACAAAAATAGGAGGAGTGGCAAACACTGTTGCAGCAGCAAAGGTTGTTCAAAATGATCTAGACAGCATTCAGAACTGGGCAGACACATGGCAAATGAAATTTAATAAAGTGTAAAGTATTGCATGCAGGCAATAAAAATGTTCATTATAAATATCATATGGGAGATACTGAAATTGAAGACGGGAACTATGAAAAAGACCTAGGAGTTTATGTTGACTCAGAAATGTCTTCATCTAGACAATGTGGGGAAGCTGTATAAAAGGCCAACAAGATGCTCGGATATATTGTGAGAAGTGTTGAATTTAAATCAAGGGAAGTAATGCTAAAACTTTACAATGCATTAGTAAGACCTCACCTAGAATATTGTGTTCAGTTCTGGTAACCTTGTTACAAAAAGGATATTGCTGCTCTAGAAAGAGTGCAAAGAAGAGCAACCAGAATTATCCTGGGTTTAAAAGACATGTCGTATGCAGACAGGCTAAAATAATTGAATCTATTCAGTCTTGAACAAAGAAGACTACGCGGCGATCTGATTCAAACATTCAAAATCCTAAAAGGTATAGACAATGCCGACCCAGGGGACTTTTTTGACCTGAAAAAAGAAACAAGGACCAGAGGTTACAAATGGAGATTAGGTAAAGGGGCATTCAGAACAGAAGATAGGAGGCACTTTTTTTACACAGAGAATTGTGAGGGTCTGGAACCAACTCCCCAGTAATCTTGTTGAAGCTGACACCCTGGGATCCTTCAAGAAGCTGCTTGATGAGATTCTGGGATCAATAAGCTACTAACAACCAAACAAGCAAGATGGGCTGAATGGTCTCCTCTCGTCTGTAAACTTTCTTATGTTCTATGTTCTTATTGTCAGATACCTCAAGTGCATGCAGAGATCTCAGGCTAAGTGCTGCCAGTAAGGGGTCCAGACATTATGAAGCTGCACAAACTCCATAAATCAGACTTCACCATGTGTCTGATAACAGGACAGTAGGGCTATCGGACATTACACTATAGTTCTTACTGGCAATTGAGGAAATGATAAAGAAAAAAACACCTTTTGCATTCCTTTTTGTTTAAGTGTTCAGTCATGGATATCACAATTTATTTCAATGAGTTTATTCTCGAGGCTGAACGGTAAACAATCCACACACTGATGAGGGACTCCGAGCCCCAGGCATTTGTTTTTCATATGTAGACTTATTTAATGTGTATCTTTAGGGACTTGTGTGATAGAGCTGTGGTATTTAAAGTGAATAATTTGAACATGCCCTTCCAACAGAATCATTGGCATGCTGAACCTCTAAGGTCATTTGTATAAAAAGGTTCATTCCCCAAATACAGCGAGATATGAGTTTAAGCACTGGAAGGATGTGTCCCTTATGTGTGTGCAGTGGCTGATGTGTCAGGCTCCAGTTCTGTTTAATTGTTTTTATATTACTGCTTTTACTGTTATTTTACTACCAAGAGCTTTGGAACACCTTGGGCCCTATTTAGCGATGTTTGCAAACCCCTAAGGCAATCGCAAAACACTTTTGCGGACAGTTAGCGCACCAGAATCAGCTGCACTAACATTTTATGCCACTGGCTCATTCCAACTTACTGTGGGTTACTGTAAAGCCATAAATATTTGTAACTAGGGCTGCAACGAAGGGTACATTTTGACCTTCGAAGGTTCAGAATACATTATCGAAGGAAAGTTCGAACCTTCGATGGTACTCATTTGCAAAATTTACTGGTGACGTCACCATAGCTACTTGTTTACATTTGACTGAAAATCCTATTTTACAGGTAAGCCATATAAATGGAGTTTAAAATACATTATGTAGAACAGTAATCATGTTTTTATAATTTAAATAAAAATAAAAAATACACATTGTTTATTTACACGTAATTGTGATGCTGTTTGTGCAGAAGCTTGCATTGCAGCAGCACTAACTGCAGCAGACTGAGGCAAAGCAAACTTAATTTAACAGTCACCGTTCCAAGCAGGTCATCAGTCACAGTCACATTTTACTACAACTAAAAATAATAATAATAATAATAATAATAATAATAATAATAATATGAACTTACGCTTGTGAAGTGGCCCCGGAAATTGGTTGTGCCTCCATGATACATCAACAGTCGCTTGCACAGTTTGCATTCAACTTTTATTTTTGGTCGTCTGGGCATTTAACAAAAAAAATCCCAAACAGCAGAGGGGTTTCGAGACATTTCTTTCAATACAGCTTACGCTATCGCTTTGCTGTCGAGATGTTGAATGAAGAAATTTGCCTCTGGATAACACGAGCTGGAGGGGGGAGGGGCGGACGGTGCTTAGTTTTCTAAATTAAAATGATTAGTGTTAGCGTACATTTTGTATGTTTCAAACATATTCTACCATAGCACTTCTCTTACACTGTCTTGTACACTAGGTATTCAGTACATATTTCACTGAAGCACTACAACCGCTATAGGCAACCCCAGTGCTTTGGATAATAGACCCCCCCCCAGTGCTTTGGATAATATACCCCCTCCAGTGCTTTGGATAATATACCCCCCCCCCCCCCCAGTGCTTTGGATAATAGACCCCCCCCAGTGCTTTGGATAATAGACCCCCCCCCAGTGCTTTGGATAATATACCCTCCCCAGTGCTTTGGATAATATACGCCCCCCATTGCTTTGGATAATATACCCTGCTCCATACACAGCAGCGGCACATATAGAGTTGCTATGTATAAAGATTTTGTTCGATTTTAATACAGCAACTTTTGTTTAAGTAATATGCATTATACAAATAAAAAGATTTAATTTTGCATGCAAGTTTGTGTGATTTATAGTATTCACACATTGTCAAATGATTTCTGTTAACAGAAAATAAAAAAACACACAGTGCGTGAAGGGCGTCTGACAAACCTTCAAAGGTTTAAAACAATCTTTGAATTCCTGGCTAGCGAACATAAGAACATAAGAAAGTTTACAAACGAGAGGAGGCCATTCAGCCCATCTTGCTCGTTTGGTTGTCACTAGCTTATTGATCCCAGAATCTCATCAAGCAGCTTCTTGAAGGATCCCAGGGTGTCAGCTTCAACAACATTACTGGGGAGTTGGTTCCAGACCCTCAATTCTCTGTGTAAAAAAGTGCCTCCTATCTTCTGTTCTGAATGCCCCTTTATCTAATCTCCATTTGTGACCCCTGGTCCTTGTTTCTTTTTTCAGGTCAAAAAGTCCCCTGGGTCGACATCCTCTATACCTTTTAGGATTTTGAATGTTTGAATCAGATCGCCGCGTAGTCTTCTTTGTTCAAGACTGAATAGATTCAATTATTTTAGCTTTTAGAACAAACCTTCAAACCTTCTAATACAGCCCTATTTGTAACCAAAATATCTGGCGAATCACACCCAGAAAATCTATTTTGTTCCAAAAATGTTGGAACAAAAATGTCGGGCCAAAAATGTTGGGTTTTTTTTCATACGCGAAAAACGCATATAAAAGGCTTGCAAATATTTATGGCTTTACAGTATACTGCAGACATCAGTCAGTCAGCTGTGCATTGCGAGATGTACCTGCAGCTTTAGTAAAGCGAGCAGGAGAATTCATCCATTTCCCTGTCTCGCACGAGCTGCAACAAAATATAAAGCAGGGTTTTCTTGGGAGGTAGTTTCCTGGTGTCCTGGGAGCCATCGACTGCACACATGTGCAGCTACGCGCACCAACACAGAATAGGCACCTTTCCATAAATCGTAAGAGGGGACATATTCTGTCAACGTACAAGTGTGTGATGCCAACAACTACATCACAGATGTGTATGCAAACCATCCTGGCTCCGCTCATGGTTATCCTGGTTAATTCGAGGTGGCAGCTGCGTTTCAGCGGGATGACAGTCCGAGAGGCTGGTTGATAGGGGATAACGGGTATCCACTGAAGCGGTGGCTACTGACACTGCTGCTCAACCCCAAGACCCCTGCCGAACACAGAGGTAGAACCGTACCTTCAAATGTGCTCGTACTGTAATTAAGCGAACATTTGGAATCCTTAAAATGTGATTCCGATGTTTGGATGTCTCTGGAGGAACTCTACAGTACACTCCTCAGAAGGTTAGCAATATCATCCTGGCTTGTGTTCTACATAACTCTCCATAATGGATGTTGAACTTACAGAGGGTTACATGTTTGAGGGAAGCAGATTCTGAACTTGAAGCCCCAGCGGTGAAGTGCAAGGCAGGTCAGACAAAGCCTTATACTGTATATTACTTTTTTTTATTTTGCAAATATTCACTCTCCACCTCCAGGATGCTAAAAAAAATTGTAGCCTTGCTAAGGGGATTGGTCACCCTCCTTTTGGGCTGCTGGACATTTTTTTATTTTTTTGCACTTTTGTCTCCTTTCTTCTTTTTTGGGGTTTCAAAATGCCACCTGTTCGCTATCACAGATGCACAGGTGCTCTTAAAGAGAAAGTTGAATCCTTATTGGTTGTAACCTTATTCCCCCAACTGTGCTTTGATTGGCTGAGCGCATGATTCGCTATTTGATATGCATTAGCCCACACAAGACCTGACTTCTAAATCACGTTTTCATGCGCTATTGTGGCGGTTCACCAACGCTGTCATTTTTGACCTAGAGAAAGTGGCTGCGCACATATTTTCTAAATAGGGCCCCTTGTGTCACAAAAAGTGATTTATAAAATTGCTTTGTTATTGCTACTGTTAAAAGTACGCCCTGGTTACTCTGTACGAGTGCTTCGGACTCAAACCCGTCTCTCCAGGGATGCTCTTGAAAGGAGACAGCTCCATTTGGAAATGCTCTCAATGCCCACTCAAACCAGTTAAGTCAATAAAGCTGGAGAGATGCCAAGCCTGGGGCAAGTACAGCCCAAGCATACACAGTACTTGTCAGACACCAGCAGCATGTGCCTGCTAGTGATATGTCTATGGAAGACTGTGTGCAATTTAATCTAGGGAAATTGAAAATTATTTGAACCCAGTTCTGACAGTTTCTAAACACAGTATTGAAAACTAATTGTATCTGTTACTTCTATTCAACACAAGTGACACTATTCAGGATCTGAGTCAACACATGGTTTACAAATACAAAACTGTGTTTCCATTGCTCTGCAAGAACAATAGTTACTAAAGCTATGCAGGTAAGCACACAGGTCTCAAACACCACGTCAGCACAAACAGGTAAACACACAGGTCTGAAACACGTCAACACAAACAGGTAAGCACACAGGTCTGAAACACCACGTCAACACAAACAGGTAAACACATAGGTCTGAAACACCACGTCAGCACAAACAGGTAAACACACAGGTCTGAAACACCACGTCAACACAAACAGGTAAACACACAGGTCTGAAACAACACGTCAACACAAACAGAGCTCAAGTCATTCAATAAAGTGTGAGAAGCAAACATTAGGGTTGGGCCCCTTATTAATATATTGCAGCCCAGTAAATAGTTAATATTAAAACATTTCTGTAACGTCACCCTTTGTTCTTTTGATTAAATTAAAAAGTGTCTGAGTGGCTCTGAAGAGAAGGGGAGTGCAGGGCAGATATATTGTTGATTATCAAATCCACAGTTTGTGCTACGAATCCACAGAAAACTGTTTATTCATCAACAAAACCAGTCAGAGCAATTCAACAGAACCTAACAGCGCTTTGGAAGATGCCATCTACTAGTCAGGTCAGTACCCTCCACCCCACTGCTCCCACTGTACCTATTTGTCTCGCCTGTCCTGCTATGACTGTCTCTCACATCCCTGTTCTGTCCTCTCGCCCTCGTCCTCTGTCCTCTCTCCGCTGCTGCTCCTCCAACCCATCTAACCTCATCCCTCTGCCTCTCACCCCCTCCTGCACACTCTCTGGAACTGTCACTCTTCTGCTAACAAAGCTGATTTCATCTCTGCCTTTGCCTCCCACCTCTCTCTCAATTTCCTTGCTCTCACTGAAACCTGGCTGTCCCCTGATAACACTGTAACTCCTGCCGCCCTGTCCTCTCTCTACGTCCTGTCCCATACCCCGCATCTCACTGGACGGGGAGGTAGGACTGGTCTTCTCCTCTCTCCCTCCTTACTCTTTTCTGTCCCCTCCGACCTTTCCTCACTCTCTGTTAATACCTTTGAATTTCATGCTGTCCCTGTCAACTCCTGCTAATTGTACTGTACCGTCCCCCTGGACCTCTCGCTCACTTTCTCGATGAACTCAACTATCTACTCTCCTCCCTCCCCTCTCTGTCTACCCCAACTGTCCTGTTAGGTGACTTCAATATCCATCTCTCCAACCCCAGCCACTCTCCTGCTCCAACCCCTACATCCACTGCATCCCCTACTAACTCACCCTCCTTCTCCACCTTCTCTCCCCTCTCAGACTCTGACCTCTCCTCCCTGCTCCAGGGTCACAAACCCACCACGTGTGCCCTGGACCCCCTCCCCACTCAACTCTTTCAAGCTGCTGCTCCTGCTCTACTTCCCTTCATCTCCTTCCTTCTCAACACCTCTCTCCTTTCTGGTCTCTTTCCCTCTGCCTTCAAACAAGCCTCTATCACTCCCCTCCTCAAAAAACCCTCAATCCCATCTCTCTCCAGAGCTATCGTCCTGTCTCCCTCCTACCCTTCCTCTCCAAAACCCTCAAGCGGGCTGTACACCGCCAGCTCTCTGCTTTCCTGTCCAACCACTCTCTGCTCGACCCTCTCCAATCTGGCTTCCGCTCTGCTCACTCCACTGAAACCGCCCTCCTGTCTGTAACTAACTCACTAAACTCTGCCCGAGCTGCCTCTCTCTCCTTCGTCCTAATTCTCCTCAACCTCTCTGCTGCCTTTGACACTGTCGATCACTCTATTCTACTATCCTCTCTCGCTGACCTGGGAATCTCTGGCACTGCTCTGGCCTGGTTCTCCTCCTACCTCTCCAACCGCACTTACCAGGTAACCTGGCGTGGAGCAACCTCCACTCCTCGCCCTCTCAACAGGAGTCCCCCAAGGGTCAGTCTTGGGTCCTCTCCTGTTCTCTCTCTACACCCGCTCCCTGGGCCCCCTTATCGTATCCTATGGTTTCTCATACCATTTCTATGCTGATGATGCTCAGATTTTCCTCTCCTTCCCCACCTCTGACTCCACCATCCCCTCCCGTATCTCTACCTGTCTGTCTGCTATCTCCTCCTGGATGCACTCGCATCACCCTCAAACTCAACCTCTCTAAATCTGACCTCCTTTTCTTTCCCTCCTCCTCCTCCCCCTCCTCTGATCTCTCTATCTCTGTTCCTCTGGAATCTACCACACTCTCTCCCTCCTCCTTAGCGAAGAACCTCGGAGTTACCCTGGACCCCTGCCTCTCTCATTCCCAGCACATCTCCACTCTGGCACGCACTTGCCGATTCTTCCTGAGCAACATCCGAAGAATCCGACCCTTCCTCACCAACTATGCCACCCAGCTCCTGGTCCAGGCCCTGGTACTCTCCCGCCTAGACTACTGCAACTCCCTCCTGGCTGGCCTCCCTGCATCCGCCACCCGTCCACTCCAGCTCATCCAGAACTCCGCTGCTCGTCTAGTGTTCTCTGTCTCGCTTCTCCCATGCAACTCCACTGGCTCCCGATCACCGCTCGCATCCAGTTCAAGACTCTTGTACTAACCTACAGATGCCTTGACCAGACTGCACCCAGCTACCTCCAGACCCTCATCTCTCCCTACACCCCCACTCGACCTCTCCGCTCCTCCTGCACTAGAAGACTGGCTCTACCTCCTTTACGCTCCCCTGCCTCCAGAGCCCGCTCCTTCTCCACCCTCGCCCCGCAGTGGTGGAATGACCTTCCTACAAATGTCAGGACTGCCCAGTCCCTGACCACCTTCCGGCGCCTCCTCAAGACTAACCTCTTCAGACAGCACCTGTAGAACTCTTCCTTAAATGCGCTCTTCCTTAAATGCCTTACACTCTTCCTTAAATGCGCTTTACTTGCTCTTATCTGCCCCCTATTTTACTGCATTTAATCCTGTACTTTAGAGTACTGTAATCTGTCAAGTGTTATTTAATCTGTAGTAATTTGTATTTAATTATATCCTGATGTAACGATCACTGACACTGTTATCTGCTCCGTTATTGAATCGTATTTTGTCATACTTGTACTTGCTAGAACCAAAGTCATAGTATTTATCTTGCTCTTAACCCTTTGCGGTCCATTTATTCAGTGTGTGTCAGGCGCGTCAAGTCTGATTTATTTTCACACGTGCAGTTTATTTTAGACGCGCTGTTTAAAAGTATTTTTTTCACAGTAAAACAGGTTTAAAAGGCACTGCATGTCAACAGGACACTCAGTACTGCATCTCCAGCACCGCCCCATCCCTCATTCGCTATATTTTTCAAATAACTCGTAATAATAGTAAATACCGATAAATCATCTCTTGATCACTCGTTTTATCACCAAACCCCTCAATAATGCGATCCAAGTCGTTATTTTAATACTATAACATCTCAAAAAGCTCTCAAATGTCTGTGATATTCTCTGAGCGCTGGATGCGAAAGCAGCTATCTTGTTTGTGTATGTCTGTGTTATCTATGTGGTGTCGGGTCTATCAGTATTCATGAGATACGCCCCCCTTTTTCTTTTTTTTTTCGGCTTCTCTCAGCTCCTATCGGTCTCACTCGGCCATTGAATGGTTTTCTCGGCTTTTTCCGGAGAAAAAACGACTAGAGACCTGTTTTTTGCGTCTTTTTGATGATGTCGGACAGGGTCCGACATTGGACCGGAAAGGGAAAATTGCGATGGGACCGCAAAGGGTTAATAGTATTATTACTTGTACTGTGATCCTTGCAATGTATTTTTGTTTACGACTGTAAGTCGCCCTGGATAAGGGCGTCTGCTAAGAAATAAATAATAATAATAAATAATAATAAAAGCGAATACCATTTTATTATGCAACAATCATTTCAACAGTTACTTAGTATTACACATTTCAAACATAACTTAGAAAAGGGCTTGCGATTTCAGTTTAGCATTAATGTATAATACAATTATATATCAATATAATGCAAAAAAATGTTTTCTTTATTTGCTGTATAATTTTGAACACAGTTGGGTTCCTAACACTGTCTTTGGTTGATAAAGCACTCTCGACAACAAAGACTGGGTTTAAACAGGGCGCTACCTGCAGGGCGTAAAATAACCAGCAGCACCGGGTTCCCAAGCTCCTTGACACAATGCCTCTCAAATTAAAAAAAAACTTATGGCAAAAGCTGCTGTAAGCCCGTCTGTCGTTGCCGCCGGTGTCCCTCAGCACCAGCACATCTCATCTGCAACCCATTCATAACCCTGCTCAGCACCAGCACATCTCATCCACAACCCATTCATAACCCTGCTCAGCACCAGCACATTTCATCCACAACCCTGCTCAGCACCAGCACATCTCATCCACAACCCATTCATAACCCTGCTCAGCACCAGCACATCTCATCCACAACCATGCTCAGCACCAGCACATCTCATTCACAACCCTGCTCAGCACCAGCACATCTCATCCACAACCCAATGACAACCCTGCTCAGCACCAGCACATCTCATCCACAACCCATTCACAACCCTGCTCAGCACCAGCACATCTCATCCACAACCCTGCTCAGCACCAGCACATCTCATCCACAACCCATTCACAACCCTGCTCAGCACCAGCACATCTCATTCACAACCCTGCTCAGCACCAGCACATCTCATTCACAACCCTGCTCAGCACCAGCACATCTCATCCACAACCCTGCTCAGCACCAGCACATCTCATCCACAACCCATTGACAACCCCGCTCAGCACCAGCACATCTCATCCACAACCCATTGACAACCCCGCTCAGCACCAGCACATCTCATCCACAACCCAATGACAACCCTGCTCAGCACCAGCACATCTCATCCACAACCCAATGACAACCCTGCTCAGCACCAGCACATCTCATCCACAACCCATTCACAACCCTGCTCAGCACCAGCACATCTCATCCACATCCCATTCACAACCCTGCTCAGCACCAGCACATCTCATCCACAACCCATTGACAACCCCGCTCAGCACCAGCACATCTCATCCACAACCCAATGACAACCCTGCTCAGCACCAGCACATCTCATCCACAACCCATTCACAACCCTGCTCAGCACCAGCACATCTCATTCACAACCCTGCTCAGCACCAGCACATCTCATCCACAACCCTGCTCAGCACCAGCACATCTCATCCACAACCCATTGACAACCCCGCTCAGCACCAGCACATCTCATCCACAACCCAATGACAACCCTGCTCAGCACCAGCACATCTCATCCACAACCCATTCACAACCCTGCTCAGCACCAGCACATCTCATCCACATCCCATTCACAACCCTGCTCAGCACCAGCACATCTCATCCACAACCCATTGACAACCCCGCTCAGCACCAGCACATCTCATCCACAACCCATTCACAACCCTGCTCAGCACCAGCACATCTCATCCACAACCCATTCACAACCCTGCTCAGCACCAGCACATCTCATCCACAACCCAATGACAACCCTGCTCAGCACCAGCACATCTCATCCACAACCCAATGACAACCCTGCTCAGCACCAGCACATCTCATCCACAACCCAATGACAACCCTGCTCAGCACCAGCACATCTCATCCACAACCCTGCTCAGCACCAGCACATCTCATCCACAACCCTGCTCAGCACCAGCACATCTCATCCACAACCCTGCTCAGCACCAGCACATCTCATCCACAACCCTGCTCAGCACCAGCACATCTCATCCACAACCCATTCACAACCCTACTCAGCACCAGCACATCTCATCCACAACCCATTCACAACCCCGCTCAGCACCAGCACATCTCATCCACAACCCATTCACAACCCCGCTCAGCACCAGCACATCTCATCCACAACCCATTGACAACCCCGCTCAGCACCAGCACATCTCATCCACAACCCAATGACAACCCTGCTCAGCACCAGCACATCTCATCCACAACCCATTCACAACCCTGCTCAGCACCAGCACATCTCATCCACATCCCATTCACAACCCTGCTCAGCACCAGCACATCTCATCCACAACCCTGCTCAGCACCAGCACCTCATCCACAACCCATTCACAACCCTGCTCAGCACCAGCACATCTCATCCACAACCCTGCTCAGCACCAGCACATCTCATCCACAACCCATTCACAACCCTGCTCAGCACCAGCACATCTCATCCACAACCCATTCATAACCCTGCTCAGCACCAGCACATCTCATCCACAACCCTGCTCAGCACCAGCACATCTCATCCACAACCCATTCACAAACATGCTCAGTGTCACAATTCCATTGAATTCTGTCTAATCTCGTCCTTGAGAAAATGCCTCATTATCATAATGTATTATTGTTGCCATTCTTTTTGCTGTGTACCTCCCAGCACTAAGTCATGAGAAAGATGTACTGTATCATTGGTTAAATGACGGGCAAACAGAGGGATGGGTGCTGTTATGTTAGACTGAGCTCAAATGACCGTGCTTCCAGTTATTTTCAATCACACGTGTTCACTGGCAGTGTCACTGTGTGATTTTTTCCATCTGTGAGTACCATGCCAAGTCAAAAACGTTTAAAAACAAAAGGAAGAATAGCGGTCTAAAGTGGCAGCAAAGTGGATTTACCCAATGTTCAGCTAAGAAATGGGGGCACAACAATTCAACCCTGACAATATTATTATTATTAAGTCAACTTGCAGTTGTCAAGTACTGCAGAAAGAACGAGAGTACACAGAATGAAATTGAATTGTGACAGAACAGGCTTAAAATTGCAATACTTTAAAATGCAAAGGTGCAATAATCAAATCAAATTTTATTTATAAAGCACTATTCACACCAAAGGCATCTCAAGGCGCTGTACAGCAACAACAAATACAATCCAAAAAACACAAACAATATACAGAAAAACAGACAGTAAAGACACACTAGGATAGAAAGGCCAATGTATAGAAGTAATACTTCAGTCGAGGATTTAAAAGCTGTAACAGTCCCAGCCTCCCTAACAAAGGTAGGAAGGGCGTTCCATACCTGTGGTGCTCTGTGTGAGAAAACCCTTCCACCCGTTTCAATTGCACTCACCCTCGGGACATTCTAAAGACCTGCATCCTGTGATCTAAGTCAGTGGTGAGCAAACTTTTAAAATGCCGCCCACTTTTTTAACATACATTTTGTTGCTACAAAATGTGTGTTTAAAAAAAAAAATTCTGTTTTTTATTATAAAAAATATATTGAAATAACAGTAACTGTTTGATTACTGTTTGTTTTCTCTGTTGTATTTTCTGTCTTTTTCCACAGAAACACTACGCAGCTGCTGGGCTCAGCTGTCCTGTGTTGACAGAGACGTGCTGCTGGGTCAGTCTGCTTGCAGCTTTTCCCACAGTGCCTCAGTATCACATTAAGATCTGCTTGCAGAGTTAGTGTGAAGACTGTTAGGGCTCTAGCAGTAGGCTTTCCTCGGGTTTCGATCTGTTGGTTATCCAAAAAGCGTTATAGGTGGGCATCCCTGTAATCGCCCCTGTGGTAACTGTAGGTCCCAGACCTGCTCCCTTTGTACAATGAACGAGGTTACCCTTCCGATTCACTAGCAGTTGCTCGACTCAGCTCTGCTTTGGGTCCGATTGCTCAAGTCCTTCCCGCAGTGTTTCGTTGCCGTTTTGGTCTCTGCTTGCAGTACCATTGCGAAGGCTGTGTTGTGTTAAGCCACAAGCTATACAGATGGGCATCTGATCTACCACCATTCTTAGTGAACGAGGTTACTGTAATGGTAGTGGACTGTGCTCTGCACCGTACCATACCGTGTGCACCGTAGCAGGGGTACTGTGCACTACATATATGTCCAATGAGGATAGGCATGGCAGATGCAACATCGCCAATGGATAACTGCAAAGCATACGACATGGTTTATTTAGATTTCCAGAAAGCTTTTGACAAAGTCCCTGCATAAAAGATTAATTCTCAAACTGAACGCAGTAGGGATTCAAGGAAATGCATACACATGGATAGGGAGTGGTTAACATGTAGAAAACAGAAAGTACTGATTAGAGGAGAAACCTCAAAATGGAGCGAGGTAACCAGTGGTGTACCACAGGGATCAGTATTAGGTCTCTCCTAATCTACATGAATGAATGATTCAGATTCTGGTATAGTAAGCAAACTTGTTAAATTTGCAGACGACACAAAAATAGGAGGAGTGGCAAACACTGTTGCAGCAGCAAAGGTTGTTCAAAATGATCTAGACAGCATTCAGAACTGGGCAGACACATGGCAAATGACATTTAATAGAGAAAAGTGTAAGGTACTGCACGCAGGCAATAAAAATGTGCACTTTAAATATCATATGGGAGACAGTGAAATTGAAGAAGGACTCTATGAAAAAGATCTAGGAGTTTATGTTGACTCAGAAATGTCTTCATCTAGACAATGTGGGGAAGCTATAAAAAAAGGCCAACAAGATGCTCAGATATATTGTGAGAAGTGTTGAATTTAAATCACGGGAAGGAATGTTAAAACTTTACAATGCATTAGTAAGACCTCAACTAGAATATTGTGTTCAGTTCTGGTCACCTCATTACAAAAAGGATACTGCTGCTCTAGAAAGAGTGCAAAGAAGAGCGACCAGAATTATCCCCAGTTTAAAGGGCATGTCGTATGCAGACAGGCTAAAAGAATTGAATCTATTCAGCCTTGAACAAAGAAGACTACGCGGTGATCTGATTCAAGCATTCAAAATCCTAAAAGGTAGAGACAATGTTGACCCAGGGGACTTTTTTTACCTGAAAAATGAAACAAGGACCAGAGCTCACAAATGGAAATTAGATAAAGGGGTTCAGAACAGAAAATAGGAGGCATTTTTTTACACAGAGAATTGTGAGGGTCTGGAACCAACTCCCCAAAAATGTTGTTGAAGCCGACACCCTGGGAACCTTCAAGAAGCTGCTTGATGAGATTCTGGGATCAATAAGCTACTAACAACCAAACGAGCAAGATGGGCCGAACGGCCTCCTCTCGTTTGTAAACTTTCTTCTTTCCAGAATATGGGATGGGTCCAGAGGGGGAGGGAAATGTGACGAAGTGGATTAACCGTCACTAAATTACCCATATTGTTTGGAAAATGAACTGCTTGTAAACCTGGACAATTTTATAACATATGTACTAACCTGTATTCAGATGGGAATGTGTGTGTCTTCTGGTGGGGAAACAGGCCAGTAAAACAGTTTTGAAAATAGGCAAAATGAAACTGAGGCTTACCGGGAGTAAACATTGTGACCGCCATTAGCCGGAACTAGATTGGGGCGCGACCACGAGTCGGTGCGCGTATTCAGCCTCGTGAGCGTGCACCATTGATTCCAATGGGGGGAGGGATTTTTTTCTAATGTTTTACTTGTTAGGCTATGTGACAGGAATGGCTGACTGGTCTGACGTCACGGCAGAAGAAGGCACAACAACAACAAAAGGTATGGTGCAGTGGCGCGTGCGCCGTTTTATTTAAAGAATCCAAAAATAAATAAAATATTTAAACAAAAATAAACTTTGCGCTCACAGAGCTAAATAAAAGGTTTCAAACAAAAACAAATCACGAACACAAAATAACTGCAACACAGGTCAGGCTGGGCAGATTGCCTTCACTGTTCCTATGTTTACTTTCTTTCTCATGTTTCTCCGTCACTCCTCTCGCACACTCTCTCCTTCTGACACCCACCTCGAGTGCCGAGAGCTGCAGGCTTTTATTAAGGTGAACCATCTCCCAATTAGCAACAAAATTAATCCCGTAATTAATTCGGGAGATGGTTCACCTGCTGCACGAGTTTTAATTGTTGTGGATGGCACTAAACAAAACAAACCGGCTACGCCGTTATTTAATCAAAACAATAACAAAACAAATGCTCGCCGACATAAATACAATAAATCATAATAAACAAAAACAATAATCTGCACAGGGGCGGAGGATGAACCCTCGTTCTAAAATAAATAAACAAAACAATGTACAGGGCTGCTCGCCCTGTTACAGGCTAATATGTGCCTTTCAAGGTAAAACATTTCAAAGGTAACCAGATTAAAGCCTGCTGGTTGTACCCGGATTTAAAGGTAAAATACTGTGTACCGTGTTTTCATATGTATTTCATTAGGGGAATGTCTTTGTTAATCCTCCATGTTAGTTTAGTCCAGAGGCGGAGCTGCCAAGGGCAAAGCTAGAGAGAGCGAGAGCGAGAGCGAGAGAGAGAGAGAGAGAGAGAGAGAGAGAGAGAGAGAGAGGTGAGGGTAGATGTCCTCAGAATATGTCTAAGGATAGCTTGTTATCCTGCTCTGTTTAGTTATTTTATTTTGTTCCAGAGCTCTATGTTCTTTTGTCTTCACCAGCTACATAATAAAGACTGCACTTTAGCAATGAACCTCAGACTCCAGTTTGCTTCCTT
>NW_026707427.1:0-25000 GCF_902713425.1 Acipenser ruthenus
GCAGCATCACCCTCTATATACAGAATAAACTCATTTTGCTGGCTAGGACTACAGCTCCCAGCATGCCTCTGCACCCGCAGCAATGGTGAGGCATGCTGGGAGCTGTAGTTCTTTATGCTGTGGTCTCGTATCACAAGCGATACAGACCTCTATTACGATACATCATGTACAGCTGTGGGCAAAAGTTTAGCAGCATCACCCTCTATATAGAATGAACTGATTCAGCTTCATAGAGTCCAATGAAAGCTGCTGAATAATGTTCCCTTGTTAACATATTGAATTCCACCCCCTCTATATAGAATGAACTCCCTCAGCTTCATAGTCCAATGAAAGCTGCTGAATAATGTTCCCTTGTTAACATATTGAATTCCACCCCCTCTATATAGAATGAACTCCCTCAGCTTCATAGAGTCCAATGAAAGCTGCTGAATAATGTTCCCTTGTTAACATATTGAATTCCACCCCCTCTATATAGAATGAACTCCCTCAGCTTCATAGAGTCCAATGAAAGCTGCTGAATAATGTTCCCTTGTTAACATATTGAATTCCACCCCCCTCTATATAGAATGAACTCCCTCAGCTTCATAGAGTCCAATGAAAGCTGCTGAATAATGTTCCCTTGTTAACATATTGAATTCCACCCCCTCTATATAGAATGAACTCCCTCAGCTTCATAGAGTCCAATGAAAGCTGCTGAATAATGTTCCCTTGTTAACATACTGGATATTGTTCATCTCATTTTGATTTTCTCTCCTCCTCAGGCCAGTCCGTCCCAGAAGAGGAGGAAGGGGGAGGAGCCAGAGTACACCGACGAATCGGAGTCCTCGGATTCCGAAGAGAGGCCGGCCCCCGACCAGCAGAAGCTCCTCCTCCCCCAGGCCCCTCCCACCATGCCCCAGACCCGCCCACCTCCCCTTGCTCCTCCAATCGGCTCCTCCCAGCAGCTCCCTGCCCCTCTCTCCCACCTGCAGGCTCCTCCCATGCCCGGCCCGCCCCCTCTGGGGCTGGCCCCGCCCATGAGACCCCCGGGTCCGCCCTCAGGCCCGCCCCCGGGCCCGCCCCCTGGTGAGCTCACAATGACAAGCCCCTCCCACACATCAGGGGTGTCAGCGGACGCTGTTTCAGAAGCTGCCCTAATTATAATGATAATAATAGAGAGATAGGAAAGTGAACAGGGTTAGGATTATACACACAGTGGCTGAAGGGGAGTTATAGAGACTGAGACAAACAGACGGATAGCTAGGGGGGTGGAATACCTGGTTTACAGTCCAGTTTGTGTGTGTGAGTCAAACAGACAGCCAGACACACAAGGAAATAGAGATACACAAGCAAAAGGAAGACAGATACACCAGGAAATACAGACAGACAGACAGACAGATACACAAGAAAACAGACAGACAGACAGACAGATACACAAGAAAACAGACAGACAGACAGATACACAAGAAAACAGACAGACAGACAGACAGATACACAAGAAAACAGACAGACAGACAGATACACAAGAAAACAGACAGACAGATACACAAGAAAACAGACAGACAGACAGATACACAAGAAAACAGACAGACAGATACACAAGAAAACAGACAGACAGACAGACAGATACACAAGAAAACAGATAGACAGATACACAAGGAAGTAGAGAGATAGACAGACGGACGGGACGGACAGACAGATACACAAGGAAATAGAGAGAGATAGAGAGAGACAATAAGATAGACAGATAGATAGGGGGTGGAATACCTGGTTTACAGTCCAGTTTGTGTGAGTGTCTGCGAGTCAAAGACATACACAAGGAAATAGATAGAATATTTTTAATAATCAATCTCTCTCTCCCCCCCTCTTTCTCCCTCTCTTCCTCCTCTCCCCCTGTCTGTCTCTCTCCCTCTCTCCCTCCCTCTCTCCCTCCCTCCCTCCCTCTCTCCCTCCCTCTCTCCCTCTCTCTCTCTCCCTCTCTCCCTCTCTCCCTCTCTCTCTCCCTCTCTCCCCTCTCTCTCCCTCTCTCCCTCTCTCTCCCCTCTCTCTCTCCCTCTCTCTCTCTCTCAGGTGCCCCTCCTTTTCTGAGACCCCCCGGGAATGCCCGGAATGAGGGGCCCATTGCCGCGGTTACTGCCCCCAGGACCACCCCCTGGCAGACCCCCCCGGCCCCCCCCCCAGGCCTGCCCTCCGGGCCCCCCCCCCTCGAGGACCTCCACCCAGACTGCCTCCCCCCCGCCCCCCCAGGTAAGAGAGAGAGAGAGTCTGTCTGTGTGTGTGTGTGTCTGTCTGTCTGTTTCAGTGTCTGTCTGTCTGTGTGTCTCTGTGTGTGTGTGTGTGTCTGTCTGTCTGTTTCAGTGTCTGTCTGTCTATCTGTGTGTCTGTGTCTGTATCTGTGTGTGTCTGTCTGTCTGTCTATCTGTGTGTGTGTGTGTGTCTGTCTGTCTGTCTGTCTATCTGTGTGTGTGTCTGTCTGTCTGTCTGTCTGTGTGTGTCTGTCTGTCTGTCTATCTGTGTGTGTATCTGTCTGTGTGTGTCTATCTCTGTGTGTGTGTGTGTCTCTCTGTCTGTCTCTGTCTGTCTCTCTGTCTGTCTCTGTCTGTCTCTGTGTGTGTGTCTCTTTCTGTCTGTCTCTGTGTGTCTGTGTCTCTCTGTCTCTGTGTGTCTGTGTCTCTCTGTCTCTTTGTGTCTGTCTCTGTCTGCTAAAGCAATTTAAATGCAATACATATAAGAGTTTTGCAAATCTAATAAATACTTGCTGCCTCCCCTCTCAGGAATGCCTCCGCCCCGCCCCTCGATGATGCGTCCCATGGCCCCTCCCCTCGGCCCCGCCCCTCCGGGCATGTTCCCTCCCCCTGTGAATCCCTCCAACCTCCCCCTGAACCCCGGAGTCCTGAGCGCCCCTCCCAGCCTCATTCAGCGCCCCAAACCGGACGAGGACGGCCGGGGGGGGGGGGGCGCGGGAGGAGCAGGAGGGGGGGCCACCATCGAGAAACGAGCCACTGCCTCCAGCGGCACAACCATCAGCGCCAAACCCCAAATCACGAACCCCAAGGCAGAGGTGACCCGATTCATACCGACCGCCCTCAGAGTGAGGAGGGAGAGGCAGGCGGGGCAGGGTGCGAGGAGAGGGGACGAGAAGGAGAGGAGGGCCGGGGCGGGAGGGGGGCACCCTCATCATCATCATCATCATCAGAGGGGAGCCTTCCCCGCCACGCAGCAGCAGCAGCACGGGATGAAAGGTCACTCGGGGGTCCCTGCCAGTCCCGTGGTCACCTCGATGATGGCGATGCAGACAAAGGATGACGTTTATGATAATTTCATGAAGGAGATGCAGGGCTTGCTGTAGAGAGGGAGGGAGGGAGAGAGGGGGGGGAAGAGAGGGGTTACTGAAGAATTAAGACTAGAAATCTGAGTCTTCAGTGTAAATTCAATGGCAAACGTTTTCCACTAGAAGTCTCTCTCAGCGTCTTCAGTGTAAATTCAATGGCAAACGTTTCCACTAGAAGTCTCTCTCAGCGTCTTCAGTGTAAATTCAACAGCAAACGTTTCCACTAGAAGTCTCTCTCAGCGTCTTCAGTGTAAATTCAACGGCAAACGTTTCCACTAGAAGTCTCTCTCAGCGTCTTCAGTGTAAATTCAACGGCAAACGTTTCCACTAGAAGTCTCTCTCAGCGTCTTCAGTGTAAATTCAACGGCAAACGTTTCCTCTAGAAGTCTCTCTCAGCGTCTTCAGTGTAAATTAAATGGCAAACGTTTCCTCTAGAAGTCATTTGAAGACGCTGAGAGGCTTCTAGTGGAAACGTTTGCTGTTGAAATCAATATTACTTTATTTTTTTTTTTACATCTGTAATATTCATGTCAATCCACCAACAAAATAAAAACAAGGAGAGTTTGTAACAGTTTGTATAAAATGATTGAAAAATGGGTTCATTTAAAAATGTTAACTATTAAAAATTAAAAAAATTGAAAAATTATCATTTTTCTACATGTTTCTTTTTAATTGTTTTTATGTATTATTTTAAATTACACAATCCTGTTCAGTTTGACGCTACAGTATAATATAGAATCCTTCTTCTTGGGGTCTGTGTTAGTTTACTACATTCTGAAAAGAGTTTAGTGTCATTAAAGCTGCAGACAGACAGACAGACAGACAGAGCCCCACAATCCTGTTCGGTTTGACGCTACAATATAATATAGAATCCCTTCTTCTTGGGGTCTGTGTTAGTTTACTACATTCTGAAAAGAGTTTAGTGTCATTAAAGCTGCAGACAGACACACAGACAGACAGACAGACAGAGCCCCACAATCCTGTTCAGTTTGACGCTACAGTATAATATAGAATCCCTTCTTCTTGGGGTCTGTGTTAGTTTACTACATTCTGAAAAGAGTTTAGTGTCATTAAAGCTGCAGACAGACAGACAGACAGACAGACAGACAGAGCCCCACAATCCTGTTCAGTTTGACGCTACAGTATAATATAGAATCCCTTCTTCTTGGGGTCTGTGTTAGTTTACTACATTCTGAAAAGAGTTTAGTGTCATGAAAGCTGCAGACAGACAGACAGACAGACAGACAGACAGACAGACAGACAGACAGAGCCCCACAATCCTGTTCAGTTTGACGCTACAGTATAATATAGAATCCCTTCTTCTTGGGGTCTGTGTTAGTTTACTACATTCTGAAAAGAGTTTAGTGTCATTAAAGCTGCAGACAGACAGACAGACAGACAGACAGACAGACAGACAGAGCCCCACAATCCTGTTCAGTTTGACGCTACAGTATAATATAGAATCCCTTCTTCTTGGGGTCTGTGTTAGTTTACTACATTCTGAAAAGAGTTTAGTGTCATTAAAGCTGCAGACAGACAGACAGACACACAGACAGACAGGACAGGACAGAGCCCCCACAATCCTGTTCGGTTTGACGCTACAATATAATATAGAATCCCTTCTTCTTGGGGTCTGTGTTAGTTTACTACATTCTGAAAAGAGTTTAGTGTCATTATAAAATATATGTAATTGTTACTAAAATTACAAGGATATACACAGACACACACAGTGTGGAGTAGTGGTCAGGGCTCTGGACTCTTGACCGGAGGGTCGTGGGTTCAATCCCAGGTGGGGGACACTGCTGCTGTACCCTTGAGCAAGGTACTTTACCTAGATTACTCCAGTAAAATTATTATTATTATTTATTTCTTAGCAGACGCCCTTATCCAGGGCGACTTACAATTGTTACAAGATATCACATTATTTTTACATACAATTCCCCATTTATACAGTTGGGTTTTTACTGGAGCAATCTAGGTAAAGTACCTTGCTCAAGGGTACAGCAGCAGTGTCCCCCACCTGGGATTGAACCCACAACCCTCCGGTCAAGAGTCCAGAGCCCTAACCACTACGCCACACTGCTGCAGTAATATAAATGGGGAATTGTATGTAAAAAATAATGTGATATCTTGTAACAATTATAAGTCCCCCTGGATAAAGGCTTCTGCTAAGAAATAAATAATAATAATAATAATAATAATAATAATAATAATAATATATACAGTGTATATCGACACCTGGATATCTGCATTAAAAAAAACAAACAAAAAAACTACATGTCCCGTCATGCACCTGTTCTCAGCCGCGGAATGAACTGCATTTCCCAGCGTTCCGCGGGGCTCCTCCAGCCAGCATCCACAACCACGCTGGAGCGCAGAGATGGCGGACGAGGAGGCGATTGCAGAGACGACAGAGGTAGAGAAAGAAGAGAAAGAAGAAGGAGGAGAAGAAGAAGAAACGGCCAAAACATTCAAGGAACTGGTAAGGAAGGGATAGAGGAATGGCGTGAGTGTGCAAACCCGCAGTTAAAGGGATGTGTACGATCGTAAAAACAAAAACGTGACGATTTTCTCGTCGATTTCCAAAGAGAGACGGTGGTTTTATAATATATAGAAGTTATATATAACTAATTGTAACTATATAACTAATATTTATATATTTAACTTGAAAAATTGAACGCAGTAAGCGACCGTTTAAATTTACTGTCCGGAGTCTGGCAATAAAATTATAACCAAGCAAGGCGAACATTTTTCTGTGAAACTCGACAGGACGAGGCGTGCGGCGTTGATTACAATAAAGAAGCGTGATATTATTATTATTATTATTATTATTATTATTATTATTATTATTATTATAACAACGGGGCTGGGAATCAGACTCCCGCTGCACAGCAGTGTGATCCAGTCCTGGTTTCACTAGGAGTTTAATAATCAGACACACCTGAGCTTGTTAGCTAGACACACTGGGGGCTGATCAAGCTGGTAGCAGTAAAACCTGGACTGGATCACACTGCTGTGCGATGGGAGTCTGATTCCCAGCCCTGATCTCTCTGTCTAAATATCCCACAGTTCCCAGCAATATCCTGTAGCTCTCTTCACTATAAAAATCAGCTACAAACCTCCTTCAACCAAAGTCTATCTACAGGGCTGGGAATCAGACTCCCGCTGCACAGCGGTGTGATCCAGTCCTGGTTTCACTGGGAGTTTAATAATAAGACACACCTGAGCTTGTTAGCTAGACACACTGGGGGGCTGATCAAGCTGGTAGCAGTAAAACCTGGACTGGATCACGCTGCTGTGGGATAGGAGTCTGATTACCCTCCCAGAATACGGTTTCAGTATCGTTGAACTGTGCGGTGCGCTGCCACGCGTCTCCAGCGTGAGGCGCAGCGGGTCTCGGTTGCCGTGACGTCACGATGCGTTTTATTTCCCGCAGGGAGTGACGGATGTTTTGTGTGAGGCTTGTGAGCAGCTGGGGTGGAAGACTCCGACCAAAATACAGGTGGAAGCCATCCCGCTGGCACTGCAAGGTACTGAGAGAGGGTCTGTCTGTCTGTCTGCAGCTGTCTGTGCGTCTGTCTGTCTGTCTGTCTGTCTGTCTGTGTGCGTCTGTCTGTCTGTCTGTCTGTGCGTCTGTCTGTCTGTCTGTCTGTCTGTGTGTCTGTCTGTCTGTCTGTCTGCAGCTGTCTGTGCGTCTGTCTGTCTGTCTGTCTGTGCGTCTGTCTGTCTGTCTGTGCGTCTGTCTGTCTGTCTGTCTGTGCGTCTGTCTGTCTGTCTGTCTGTGCGTCTGTCTGCAGCTGTCTGTGCGTCTGTCTGTCTGTGCGCCTGTCTGTCTGTGCATCTGTCTGTACGTCTGTCTGTCTGTGCGTCTGTGTGTCTGTCTGTCTGCCTGTCTGTCTGTCTGTGCATCTGTCTGTGCGTCTGTCTGTCTGTGCGTCTGTGTGTCTGTCTGTCTGTCTGTCTGCAGCTGTCTGTGCGTCTGTCTGTGCGTCTGTGCGTCTGTCTGTCTGTCTGTGCGTCTGTCTGTCTGTCTGTGCGTCTGTCTGTCTGTCTGTGCGCCTGTCTGTCTGTCTGTGCGCCTGTCTGTCTGTCTGTCTGTGCGTCTGTCTGTCTGTCTGTCTGCAGCTGTCTGTGCGTCTGTCTGTGCGTCTGTCTGTCTGTGCGCCTGTCTGTCTGTCTGTCTGTGCGTCTGTCTGTCTGTCTGTCTGTGCGTCTGTCTGTCTGTCTGTGCGCCTGTCTGTGCGTCTGTCTGTCTGTGCGTCTGTCTGTCTGTCTGTGCGTCTGTCTGTCTGTCTGTGCGTCTGTCTGTCTGTCTGTCTGTCTGTCTGTCTGTCTGTCTGTCTGTCTGTCTGTCTGTCTGCAGCTTTAATGACACTAAACTCTTTTCAGAATGTAGTAAACTAACACAGACCCCAAGAAGAAGGGATTCTATATTATACTGTAGCGTCAAACCAAACAGGATTGTGGGGCTCTGTCTGTCTGTCTGTCTGTCTGTCTGTGTGTCTGTCTGTCTGTCTGCAGCTTTAATGACACTAAACTCTTTTCAGAATGTAGTAAACTAACACAGACACCAAGAAGAAGGGATTCTATATTATACTGTAGCGTCAAACCGAACAGGATTGTGGGGCTCTGTCTGTCTGTCTGTCTGTGTGTCTGTCTGTCTGTCTGTCTGCAGCTTTAATGACACTAAACTCTTTTCAGAATGTAGTAAACTAACACAGACCCCAAGAAGAAGGGATTCTATATTATACTGTAGCGTCAAACCGAACAGGATTGTGGGGGCTCTGTCTGTCTGTCTGTCTGCAGCTTTAATGACACTAAACTCTTTTCAGAATGTAGTAAACTAACACAGACCCCAAGAAGAAGGGATTCTATATTATACTGTAGCGTCAAACCGAACAGGATTGTGGGGCTCTGTCTGTCTGTCTGTGTGTGCCTCACCTTTTTACACACATCTAGAGACGCACTTGTCTGTGCTGAAACTGGGGACAGGGGGGTTTACCTCTCCCCCCCCCTTCTCTCCTCTTTCCCTCTCTCCTTTCTCTCTCTCTCACCTCCCCTCTCTCCTCTCTCCTCTCTCCTCTCTCCTCTCTCCTCTCTCCTCTCTCCTCTCTCCTCTCTCCTCTCCTCTCTCCTCTCTCTCCTCTCTCCTCTCCTCTCTCCTCTCACCCCCCTCTCTCCTCTCTCTCTCAGGGAGGGATGTGATCGGGCTCGCTGAGACAGGGTCTGGTAAGACAGCAGCGTTTGCCATCCCTGTGCTGCAGGCTCTGCTCCTCTCTCCTCAGCGCCTCTCTCCTCTCCTCTCTCCTCTCCTCTCTCCTCTCACCCTCTCCTCTCTCCTCTCTCCTCTCCTCTCTCCTCTCTCCTCTCTCCTCTCTCCTCTCTCCTCTCTCCTCTCCTCTCCTCTCTCCTCTCCTCTCTCCTCTCTCCTCTCCTCTCTCCTCTCACCCCCCTCTCTCCTCTCTCCTCTCTCTCTCAGGGAGGGATGTGATCGGGCTCGCTGAGACAGGGTCTGGTAAGACAGCAGCGTTTGCCATCCCTGTGCTGCAGGCTCTGCTCCTCTCTCCTCAGCGCCTCTTCGCTCTGGTCCTCACCCCGACCCGAGAGCTCGCCTTCCAGATCGCAGAGCAGTTCGACGCCCTGGGGGCCTCCGTGGGGGCCACGACCGGTGAGGCTGCGTGCGTGCGTGCGAGAGAGGCTGTGTGTGAGAGAGAGAGAGAGGCTGGCTGTCGGTCTGTGTTTGTGTGTCTGTCTGTGTGTGTGTGTGAGAGGCTGTCTGTGTGTGTGTCTCTGTGTGTGTGTGCGTGTGAGAGAGGCTGTGTTTGTGTGTGAGAGAGAGAGAGGCTGGCTGGCTGTTGGTCGGTCTGTGTTTGTGTGTCTGTCTGTGTGTGTGTGTGAGAGGCTGTCTGTGTGTGTGTGTGTGCGTGTGAGAGAGGCTGTGTTTGTGTGTGAGAGAGAGAGAGAGAGGCTGGCTGGCTGTCGGTCGGTCTGTGTTTGTGTGTCTGTCTGTCTTTCTGTGTGTGTGAGAGGCTGTCTATCAGTTAATATCTGTCTGACTATCACTCTGTTAGTGTGTGTGTGACTGTGTCTCAGTCTAGTTCACTCTGTGGTATTTCTGTGTGTGTGTGTGTGTGTGTCAGTGTGTGACTCTGTCTCACTCTAGTTCTGTATTTTCTCTCTCTCTAGCTGTGATTGTCGGAGGGATTGACATGATGTCTCAATCGCTGGCGCTGGCAAAGAAACCCCACGTCATCATCGGTGAGGCTCTCTCTCCTCTCCTCCCTGCTTCCTCTCTAACCCCCTCCTCTCCTCTCTCTGACCCCCTCCTCTCTCTCCTCTCCTCTCTCTCCTCTCTCTAACCCCCTCCTCTCCTCTCTCCTCTCTCTCTAACCCCCTCCTCTCCTCTCTCCTCTCTCTGACCCCCTCCTCTCTCTCCTCTCTCTAACCTCCTCCTCTCCTCTCTCTAACCCCCTCCTCTCCTCTCTCCTCTCTCTGACCCCCTCCTCTCTCTCCTCTCCTCCCTGCTTCCTCTCTCTAACCCCCTCCTCTCCTCTCTCCTCTCTCTGACCCCCTCCTCTCTCTCCTCTCCTCCCTGCTTCCTCTCTCTAACCCCCTCCTCTCCTCTCTCTGACCCCCTCCTCTCTCTCCTCTCCTCTCTCCTCTCTAACCCCCTCCTCTCCTCTCTCCTCTCTCTCTAACCCCCTCCTCTCCTCTCTCCTCTCTCTGACCCCCTCCTCTCTCTCCTCTCTCTAACCTCCTCTCTCTCCTCTCTCTGACCCCCTCCTCTCTCTCCTCTCTCCTCTCTCTCTCTCCTCTCTCTAACCCCCTCCTCTCCTCTCTCTGACCCCCTCCTCTCTCTCCTCTCCTCTCTCCTCTCTAACCCCCTCCTCTCCTCTCTCCTCTCTCTCTAACCCCCTCCTCTCCTCTCTCCTCTCTCTGACCCCCTCCTCTCTCTCCTCTCTCTGACCCCCTCCTCTCTCTCCTCTCTCTAACCCCCTCCTCTCTCTCCTCTCTCTGACCCCCTCCTCTCTCTCCTCTCTCTAACCCCCTCCTCTCTCTCCTCTCTCTGACCCCCTCCTCTCTCTCCTCTCTCTAACCCCCTCCTCTCTCTCCTCTCTCTAACCCCCTCCTCTCTCCTCTCTCTAACCCCCTCCTCTCTCCTCTCTCTAACCTCCTCCTCTCCTCTCTCTCCTCTCTCTAACCCCCTCCTCTCCCCTCTCTCCTCTCTCTAACCCCCTCCTCTCCCCTCTCTCCTCTCTCTAACCCCCTCCTCTCCTCTCTCCTCTCTCTAACCCCCTCCTCTCCTCTCTCCTCTCTCTAACCCCCTCCTCTCCTCTCTCCTCTCTCTCTAACCCCCTCCTCTCCTCTCTCTCCTCTCTCTGACCCCCTCCTCTCTCTCCTCTCTCTGACCCCCTCCTCTCTCTCCTCTCTCTAACCCCCTCCTCTCTCTCCTCTCTCTAACCCCCTCCTCTCTCCTCTCTCTAACCCCCTCCTCTCTCCTCTCTCTAACCTCCTCCTCTCCTCTCTCTCCTCTCTCTAACCCCCTCCTCTCCCCTCTCTCCTCTCTCTAACCCCCTCCTCTCCCCTCTCTCCTCTCTCTAACCCCCTCCTCTCCTCTCTCCTCTCTCTAACCCCCTCCTCTCCTCTCTCCTCTCTCTAACCCCCTCCTCTCCTCTCTCCTCTCTCTCTAACCCCCTCCTCTCCTCTCTCCTCTCTCTGACCCCCTCCTCTCTCTCCTCTCTCTAACCTCCTCTCTCTCCTCTCTCTGACCCCCTCCTCTCTCTCCTCTCTCTGACCCCCTCCTCTCTCTCCTCTCTCTGACCTCCTCCTCTCCTCTCTCTCCTCTCTCTAACCCCCTCCCCTCCTCTCTCTCCTCTCTCTGACCCCCTCCTCTCTCTCCTCTCTCTGACCCCCTCCTCTCCTCTCTCCTCTCTCTAACCCCCTCCTCTCCTCTCTCTCCTCTCTCTAACCCCCTCCTCTCCTCTCTCTCCTCTCTCTAACCTCCTCCTCTCCTCTCTCTCCTCTCTCTAACCCCCTCCTCTCCTCTCTCCTCTCTCTAACCTCCTCCTCTCCTCTCTCTCCTCTCTCTGACCCCCTCTCCCTCTCTCTCCTCTCTCTGACCCCCTCCTCTCCTCTCTCCTCTCTCTAACCCCCTCCTCTCCTCTCTCCTCTCTCTGACCCCCTCCTCTCTCTCCTCTCTCTAACCTCCTCTCCTCTCTCTCCTCTCTCTGACCCCCTCTCCCTCTCTCTCCTCTCTCTGACCCCCTCCTCTCTCTCCTCTCTCTGACCCTCTCCTCTCCTCTCTCTGACCCCCTCCTCTCTCTCTGACCCTCTCCTCTCCTCTCTCTAACCCCCTCCTCTCCCCTCTCTCCTGTCTCTAACTTCCTCCTCTCTCTAACCCCCTCCTCTCCCCTCTCTCCTCTCTCTAACCCCCTCCTCTCCCCTCTCTCCTCTCTCTAACCCCCTCCTCTCCTCTCTCCTCTCTCTAACCCCCTCCTCTCCTCTCTCCTCTCTCTAACCCCCTCCTCTCCTCTCCTCTCTCCTCTCTCTAACCCCCTCCTCTCCCCTCTCTCCTCTCTAACCCCCTCCTCTCCTCTCTCCTCTCTCTACCCCCCTCCTCTCCTCTCTCCTCTCTCTAACCCCCTCCTCTCCTCTCTCTAACCCCCTCCTCTCCTCTCTCTAACCCCCTCCTCTCCCCTCTCTCCTGTCTCTAACTTCCTCCTCTCTCTAACCCCCTCCTCTCCTCTCTCCTCTCTCTAACCCCCTCCTCTCCCCTCTCTCCTCTCTCTAACCCCCTCCTCTCCTCCCTGCTTCCTCTCTAACCCCCTCCTCTCTCTCCTCTCTCTAACCCCCTCCTCTCTCCTCTCTCTCCTCTCTCTAACCTCCTCCTCTCTTCTCTCTCTCTCCTCTCCTCCCTGCTTCCTCTCGCTAACCCCCTCCTCTCCTCTCTCTAACCCCCTCCTCTCGTCTCTCTGACCCCCTCCTCTCCTCTCCTCTCTTCTTTCTGACCCCCTCCTCTCCTCTCTCTGACCCCCTCCTCTCGCTCTCCTCTCCTCTCTCGTCTCTGACCCCCTCCTCTCGCTCTCCTCTCCTCTCTCGTCTCTGACCCCCTCCTCTCTCTCTCCTCTCCTCTCTCGTCTCTGACCCCCTCCCCTCCTCTCCTCTCCTCTCTCTAGCTACCCCTGGTCGGCTGCTGGATCACTTGGAGAACACGAAGGGCTTCACTCTGCGCTCGCTGCGGTTCCTCATCATGGACGAGGCTGACCGCATCCTCAACATGGACTTCGAGACGGAGGTGAGAGAGAGAGAGACGGGGGGGGGGGTGTGTGTGTGAGAGAGAGAGAGACACACTGCATCTCCGACTGCATCCTCAACATGGACTTCGAGACGGAGGTGAGAGAGAGAGAGACGGGGGTGTGTGTGTGTGTGTGAGAGAGAGAGAGAGAGAGAGACTCTCCGACCGCATCCTCAACATGGACTTCGAGACGGAGGAGAGAGAGAGAGAGACGGGTGTGTGTGTGTGTGTGAGAGAGAGAGAGAGAGAGAGAGACACTCTCCGACCGCATCCTCAACATGGACTTCGAGACGGAGGAGAGAGAGAGAGAGACGGGGGTGTGTGTGTGTGTGTGAGAGAGAGAGAGACTCTCCGACCGCATCCTCAACATGGACTTCGAGACGGAGAGGTGTGTGTGTGTCTCTCTCTCTCTGTGTCTGTTTAATTTTAATAAATTCTTAATGCATCCCTTCTCTCCCCTCTCTCTCCCCCCTCTCTCTCCCTCTCTCTCTCTCCCTCTCTCTCTCCCTCTCTCTCCCTCTCTCTCCCTCTCTCTCTCTCTCAGGTTGATAAACTTCTCAAAGTTATCCCCAGAGACAGAAAGACTTTTCTTTTCTCAGCCACCATGACTAAGAAGGTGAGTGAGGGGGGGGGGTGAATCACGCTGTGAGAATGACTCTGGGATGGATTGATTCACGCGGTGAGAATGACTCTGGGATGGATTGATTGACGCTGTGAGAATGACTCTGGGATGGATTGATTGACGCTGTGAGAATGACTCTGGGATGGATTGGTTCACGCTGTGAGAATGACTCTGGGGTGGATTGGTTCAGGCTGTGAGAATGACTCTGGGATGGATTGATTGACGCTGTGAGAGTGACTCTGGGATGGATTGAGTCACGCTGTGAGAATGACTCTGGGATGGATTGATTGACGCTGTGAGAGTGACTCTGGGATGGATTGAGTCATGCTGTGAGAATGACTCTGGGATGGATTGATTGACGCTGTGAGAGTGACTCTGGGATGGATTGGTTCACGCTGTGAGAATGACTCTGGGATGGATTGGTTCACGCTGTGAGAATGACTCTGGGATGGATTGAGTCACGCTGTGAGAATGACTCTGGGATGGATTGATTGACGCTGTGAGAGTGACTCTGGGATGGATTGAGTCATGCTGTGAGAATGACTCTGGGATGGATTGATTGACGCTGTGAGAGTGACTCTGGGATGGATTGGTTCACGCTGTGAGAATGACTCTGGGATGGATTGGTTCACGCTGTGAGAATGACTCTGGGATGGATTGAGTCACGCTGTGACAGTGACTCTGGGATGGATTGGTTCACGCTGTGAGAATGACTCTGGGATGGATTGATTCACGCTGTGAGAATGACTCTGGGGTTGATTGGTTCAGGCTGTGAGTGACTCTGGGATGGATTGAGTCAGGCTGTGAGAATGACTCTGGGATGGATTGGTTCACGCTGTGAGAATGACTCTGGGATGGATTGATTGACGCTGTGAGAATGACTCTGGGATGGATTGAGTCAGGCTGTGAGAATGACTCTGGGATGGATTGAGTCACGCTGTGAGAATGACTCTGGGATGGATTGAGTCACGCTGTGAGAATGACTCTGGGATGGATTGAGTCACGCTGTGAGAGTGACTCTGGGGTGGATTGGTTCAGGCTGTGAGAGTGACTCTGGGGTGGATTGGTTCACGCTGTGAGAATGACTCTGGGGTTGATTGGTTCAGGCTGTGAGTGACTCTGGGATGGATTGAGTCAGGCTGTGAGAATGACTGGGATGGATTGAGTCACGCTGTGAGAATGACTGGGATGGATTGAGTCACGCTGTGACAGTGACTGGGATGGATTGAGTCACGCTGTGAGAATGACTCTGGGGTTGATTGGTTCAGGCTGTGAGTGACTCTGGGATGGATTGAGTCAGGCTGTGACAGTGACTGGGATGGATTGAGTCACGCTGTGACAGTGACTGGGATGGATTGAGTCACGCTGTGAGAATGACTCTGGGGTTGATTGGTTCAGGCTGTGAGAGTGACTCTGGGATGGATTGAGTCAGGCTGTGAGCGTGACTCTGGGATGGATTGAGTCAGGCTGTGAGAGTGACTCTGGGATGGATTGAGTCACGCTGTGAGAATGACTCTGGGATGGATTGAGTCAGGCTGTGAGAATGACTCGGGTGGATTGAGTCAGGCTGTGAGAATGACTCTGGGGTTGATTGAGTCAGGCTGTGAGAATGACTCTGGGGTGGATTGAGTCAGGCTGTGAGAATGACTCTGGGGTGGATTGGTTCAGGCTGTGAGAATGACTCTGGGATGGATTGGTTCACGCTGTGAGTGACTCTGGGATGGATTGAGTCAGGCTGTGAATGACTCTGGGATGGATTGAGTCACGCTGTGAGAATGACTCTGGGATGGATTGGTTCACGCTGTGAGAATGACTCTGGGGTTGATTGAGTCAGGCTGTGAGTGACTCTGGGGTTGATTGGTTCAGGCTGTGAGAATGACTCTGGGGTGGATTGAGTCAGGCTGTGAGAATGACTCTGGGGTGGATTGGTTCAGGCTGTGAGAATGACTCTGGGGTTGATTGGTTCAGGCTGTGAGAATGACTCTGGGGTGGATTGAGTCAGGCTGTGAGAATGACGGGTGGATTGGTTCAGGCTGTGAGAATGACTCTGGGATGGATTGAGTCACGCTGTGAGAATGACTCTGGGATGGATTGGTTCACGCTGTGAGAATGACTCTGGGATGGATTGAGTCACGCTGTGACAGTGACTCTGGGATGGATTGAGTCAGGCTGTGAGAATGACTCTGGGATGGATTGAGTCACGCTGTGACAGTGACTCTGGGGTGGATTGATTCACGCTGTGAGAATGACTCTGGGGTTGATTGGTTCAGGCTGTGAGTGACTCTGGGATGGATTGAGTCAGGCTGTGAGAATGACTCTGGGATGGATTGAGTCAGGCTGTGAGAATGACTCTGGGATGGATTGAGTCACGCTGTGAGAATGACTCTGGGATGGATTGAGTCAGGCTGTGAGAATGACTCTGGGATGGATTGAGTCACGCTGTGAGAATGACTCTGGGATGGATTGAGTCAGGCTGTGAGAATGACTCTGGGGTTGATTGGTTCAGGCTGTGAGAGTGACTCTGGATGGATTGAGTCAGGCTGTGAGAATGACTCTGGGATGGATTGAGTCAGGCTGTGAGAATGACTCTGGGATGGATTGAGTCACGCTGTGAGAATGACTCTGGGGTGGATTGAGTCACGCTGTGAGAATGACTCTGGGATGGATTGAGTCAGGCTGTGAGAATGACTCTGGGATGGATTGAGTCACGCTGTGAGAATGACTCTGGGGTGGATTGGTTCACGCTGTGAGAATGACTCTGGGATGGATTGGTTCAGGCTGTGAGAATGACTCTGGGATGGATTGGTTCAGGCTGTGAGAATGACTCTGGGGTGGATTGAGTCACGCTGTGAGAATGACTCTGGGGTGGATTGGTTCAGGCTGTGAGAATGACTCTGGGATGGATTGAGTCACGCTGTGAGAATGACTCTGGGGGTTGATTGGTTCACGCTGTGAGAATGACTCTGGGATGGATTGGTTCAGGCTGTGAGAATGACTCTGGGGTGGATTGAGTCACGCTGTGAGAATGACTCTGGGGTGGATTGGTTCAGGCTGTGAGAATGACTCTGGGGTGGATTGAGTCACGCTGTGAGAATGACTCTGGGGTGGATTGGTTCAGGCTGTGAGAATGACTCTGGGATGGATTGAGTCACGCTGTGAGAATGACTCTGGGGTTGATTGGTTCACGCTGTGAGAATGACTCTGGGGTGGATTGGTTCACACTGTGAGAATGACTCTGGGGTGGATTGGCTGGTTTCAGGTTCAGAAGCTGCAGAGGGCGGCTCTCAGAGACCCTGTGAAATGCGCCGTGTCGACCAAGTACAGCACCGTGGAGAAGCTGCAGCAATACTACCTGTTCATCCCCTCCAAATTCAAGGTGAGGACCCCCCCCCATCACTCCCCTCCCTCCTCCCCCATCACTCCCCCCCTCTACAGCACCGTGGAGAAGCTGCAGCAATACTACCTGTGAGAACCCTCTCTTCCCTCCTTTCCTCTCTCCCTCCTCTCCTTTCCTCTCTTCCTCTCTCCCTTCTCTCCTTTCCTCTCTTCCTCCTCTCCTCTCTCCCTTCTCTCCTTTCCTCCCTCCTCTCCTTTCCTCTCTTCCTCCTCTCCTTTCCTCTCTCCCTCCTCCTTTCCTCTTTTCCTCCTCTCCTTTCCTCTCTTCCTCCTCTCCTTTCCTCTCTTCCCCTCATTTCCTCTCTCTCTCTCTCCCTCTCTCTCTCTCTCTCTCTCTCTCTCTCTCCTCTAATATCTCAGTGTTTTTTGTGTTTGTTTTTTAGGATTGCTATCTGGTCTATATCCTCTCCTCTCTCTCTCTCTCTCCTCTCCTCTCCCCTCTCTCTCTCCTCTCTCTCTCTCTCTCTCTCTCTCTCAATTCAATTCAATTCAAATTGGCTTTATTGGCATGACAATAAAAATAATTGTGTTGCCAAAGCACATACATGGCATAACCAACTCAAATATACAGACAAAGAATTTTTCTTAATACTAACAGTATCCCTCCTCCTCTCTCTCTCTCCTCCTCTAATATCTCAGTGTTTTGTGTTTGTTTTTTTTTAGGATTGCTATCTGGTCTATATCCTCCTCTCTCTCTCTCTCTCTCTCTCTCTCTCTCTCTCTCTCTCTCTCCTCCTCTAATATCTCAGTGTTTTGTGTTTGTTTTTTAGGATTGCTATCTGGTCTATATCCTCTCTCTCTCTCTCTCTCTCTCTCTCTCTCTCTCTCTCTCTCTCTCTCCTCCTCTAATATCTCAGTGTGTTGTGTTTGTTTTTTAGGATTGCTATCTGGTCTATATCCTCTCTCCCTCTCTCTCTCCCCTCTCTCTCTCTCCCTCTCTCTCTCTCTCTCTCTCTCTCTCTCTCTCTCCTTCCTCCTCTAATATCTCAGTGTTTTGTGTTTGTTTTTTAGGATTGCTATCTGGTCTATATCCTCTCTCTCTCTCTGTCTCTCTCTCTCTCTCTCTCCTCTCTCTCTCTCTCTCTCCTCCTCTAATATCTCAGTGTTTTGTGTTTGTTTTTTAGGATTGCTATCTGGTCTATATCCTCAATGAATTGGCCGGAAACTCCTTCATGATTTTCTGCAGCACTTGCAACAACGCCCAGAGGGTGGCGCTGTTGCTCAGGAACCTGGGCTTCACAGCCATCCCCCTGCACGGACAAATGAGCCAGGTGAGAAATAACAGCCAGGTCTAGAGCCTTCATCAGCGTGATTGAAACTAAACTGAGTCCAGCAGACCAGCTCTAGTTTGGGGCTCTAGTGCCTTCATCAGCGTGATTGAAACTAAACTGAGTCCAGCAGACCAGCTCTAGTTTGGGGCTCTAGTGCCTTCATCAGCGTGATTGAAACTAAACTGAGTCCAGCAGACCAGCTCTAGTGTGGGGCTCCAGAGCCTTCATCAGCGTGATTGAAACTAAACTGAGTCCAGCAGACCAGCTCTAGTTTGGGGCTCTAGTGCCTTCATCAGCGTGATTGAAACTAAACTGAGTCCAGCAGACCAGCTCTAGTTTGGGGCTCTAGTGCCTTCATCAGCGTGATTGAAACTAAACTGAGTCCAGCAGACCAGCTCTAGTTTGGGGCTCTAGTGCCTTCATCAGCGTGATTGAAACTGAACTGAGTCCAGCAGACCAGCTCTAGTTTGGGGCTCTAGTGCCTTCATCAGCGTGATTGAAACTAAACTGAGTCCAGCAGACCAGCTCTAGTTTGGGGCTCTAGTGCCTTCATCAGCGTGATTGAAACTAAACTGAGTCCAGCAGACCAGCTCTAGTGTGGGGCTCTAGTGCCTTCATCAGCGTGATTGAAACTGAACTGAGTCCAGCAGACCCGCTCTAGTTTGTGATTCTAGTTTTGTTTGTGTTTTTTCTCAGAATAAGCGATTGGGCGCTCTGAATAAGTTCAAGTCTAAGTCTCGCTCCATCCTGCTGGCCACGGACGTGGCGTCTCGCGGACTGGACATCCCGCACGTGGACGTGGTCATCAACTTCGACATCCCCACACACTCCAAGGTGAGAGACACCGAGACACGGGAGAGAGATTTCGAGACACCCGAGACACTGAGAGACATACGCACTGAGGCACACTGAGACAGATGCAACGGCCAGAGAGACACACTGAGAGACATTGAGACACTGAGAGGCATTGAGACACTGAGAGACATTGAGACACGCTGAGAGAGACATTGAGGCACACAGAGAGAGGGCATTGAGACATGGAGAGAGAGACATTGAGAGACATTGAGACACACTGAGAAGCATTGAGACGCTGAGAGAGACATTGAGACAGAGAGAGACATTGAGACACGCAGAGAGAGACACTGAGACACAGAGAGACACTGAGAGACATTGAGACATACACACCAAGACAGACGCACAGACTTAGACACACTTAATAAAAACGATATAGAACAAAATGTGTTTTAAATTTGTACTTTTTTTTCTTTTTATAATATTATTATTATTATTATTATTATTATTATTGTTATTATTATTAACACACATATATATATTTGGACGCTCGTGTGTTCTGTTAGTCAGTAACCCTGGCGATGACGCCGGCGCTCGTGTGTTCTGTTGCCGTCGGTAACCCTGGCGACGTGTCTGTTTTGTTTTCCAGGATTATATCCACAGGGTGGGTCGCACGGCCCGCGCAGGGAGATCTGGGAAGTCCATCACCTTCGTCTCGCAGTGAGTGCAGAAATAATCCATCAGCAGTCCATCCCAAACACTGTCCACTCGTATACTGTGTGTGTGTCTCCCCTCTCTCTCTGTCTCTCTCTATCTATCTCTCTGTCAATGACTCCTCCCTGTCTAGTGTGACTCCTCCCTGTCTGGTGTGGCTCCTCCCTGTTTGATGTGGCTCCTCCCTGTCTGGTGTGACTCCTCCCTGTCTGGTGTGACTCCTCCCTGTCTGGTGTGACTCCTCCCTGTCTGGTGTGACTCCTCCCTGCTTGGTGTGACTCCTCCCTGCTTGGTGTGACTCCTCCCTGCTTGGTGTGACTCCTCCCTGCTTGGTGTGGCTCCTCCCTGTCTGGTGTGGCTCCTCCCTGTCTGGTGTGGCTCCTCCCTGTCTGGTGTGGCTCCTCCCTGTCTGGTGTGGCTCCTCCCTGTTTGATGTGACTCCTCCCTGTTTGATGTGGATCCTCCCTGCTTAATGTGACTCCTCCCTGTCTGATGTGACTCCTCCCTGTCTGATGTGGCTCCTCCCTGTCTGATGTGGCTCCTCCCTGTCTGGTGTGACTCCTCCCTGTTTGATGTGGATCCTCCCCTGCTTAATGTGACTCCTCCCTGTCTGATGTGACTCCTCCCTGTCTGATGTGGCTCCTCCCTGTCTGGTGTGACTCCTCCCTGTTTGATGTGGCTCCTCCCTGTCTGGTGTG
The DNA here is from genome assembly GCF_902713425.1 of Acipenser ruthenus. Taxonomy (NCBI): domain Eukaryota; kingdom Metazoa; phylum Chordata; class Actinopteri; order Acipenseriformes; family Acipenseridae; genus Acipenser; species Acipenser ruthenus. The sequence goes on from NW_026707427.1 coordinate 20,099, forward strand.
GCTCCTCCCTGTCTGGTGAGGCTCCTCCCTCTCTCGTGTGACTCCTCCCTGTCTGGTGTGGCTCCTCCCTGTTTGATGTGGTCCCTCCCTGTCTGGTGTGGCTCCTCCCTGTTTGATGTGGCTCCTCCCTGTCTGGTGTGACTCCTCCCTGTTTGATGTGGTCCCTCCCTGTCTGGTGTGGCTCCTCCCTGTCTGGTGTGGCTCCTCCCTGCTTAATGTGACTCCTCCCTCTCTGGTGTGGCTCCTCCCTGTCTAGTGTGGCTCCTCCCTGCTTAATGTGGCTCCTCCCTGTCTGGTGTGGCTCCTCCCTGTCTGGTGTGGCTCCTCCCTGTCTGGTGTGGCTCCTCCCTGTCTGGTGTGACTCCTCCCTGTCTGGTGTGACTCCTCCCTCTCTAGTGTGACTCCTCCCTGTCTGGTGTGACTCCTCCCTGTCTGGTGTGACTCCTCCCTGTCTGGTGTGACTCCTCCCTGTCTAATGTGACCCCTCCCTGTCTGGTGTGGCTCCTCCCTGTTTGATGTGACTCCTCCCTCTCTGGTGTGACTCCTCCCTGTTTGATGTGGCTCCTCCCTCTCTGGTGTGACTCCTCCCTGTTTGATGTGGCTCCTCCCTGTCTGGTGTGACTCCTCCCTGTTTGATGTGACTCCTCCCTGTCTGGTGTGACTCCTCCCTGTTTGATGTGGCTCCTCCCTGTCTGGTGTGACTCCTCCCTGTTTGATGTGACTCCTCCCTGTCTGGTGTGACTCCTCCCTGTTTGATGTGACTCCTCCCTGTCTGGTGTGACTCCTCCCTGTTTGATGTGACTCCTCCCTGTCTGGTGTGACTCCTCCCTGTTTGATGTGGCTCCTCCCTGTCTGGTGTGACTCCTCCCTCTCTGGTGTGGCTCCTCCCTGTCTGATGTGACTCCTCCCTGTCTGGTGTGGCTCCTCCCTGTCTGGTGTGGCTCCTCCCTCTCTGGTGTGACTCCTCCCTGTTTGATGTGGCTCCTCCCTGTCTGGTGTGACTCCTCCCTGTTTGATGTGACTCCTCCCTGTCTGGTGTGACTCCTCCCTGTTTGATGTGACTCCTCCCTGTCTGGTGTGACTCCTCCCTGTTTGATGTGACTCCTCCCTGTCTGGTGTGACTCCTCCCTGTTTGATGTGGCTCCTCCCTGTCTGGTGTGACTCCTCCCTCTCTGGTGTGGCTCCTCCCTGTCTGATGTGACTCCTCCCTGTCTGGTGTGGCTCCTCCCTGTCTGGTGTGGCTCCTCCCCTCTCTGGTGTGACTCCTCCCTGTTTGATGTGGCTCCTCCCTCCTCAGGTACGACGTCGAGCTGTTCCAGCGAATCGAGCACCTGATTGACAGGAAGCTGCCCGCCTTCCCCACACAGGAAGAGGAAGTGATGCTGCTGGTGGAGCGAGTGAGCGAGGCACAGCGCTTTGCACGCATCGTGAGTGAAACAGAGAGAGAGAGAGAGAGAGACAGAGAGAGAGAGAGAGAGAGAGAGAGAGAGAGAGAGAGAGAGACAGAGAGAGAGAGAGACAGAGAGAGAGAGAGACAGAGAGAGAGAGAGAGAGAGAGAGACAGAGAGAGAGAGAGACAGAGACAGAGACAGAGAGACAGAGAGACAGAGAGACAGAGACAGAGAGAGAGAGAGAGAGAGAGAGAGAGAGAGAGAGAGAGAGAGAGAGAGAGACAGAGAGACAGAGAGAGAGACAGAGAGACAGAGAGAGAGAGACAGAGAGAGAGAGACAGAAACACAGGCCACACAGAGACACAGCCCAGAGACAGAACCCAGCTAGCAAAAAAAGTCTTAAATAGGTCTCTTTTTAAAAAAATGAATCTGTCTGTCATATTTAAGAAAAAATGTCTGACTCTGTCTGTCTGTTTTGTTTTCAGGAGCTGAGGGAGGAGGGAGAGAAGAGAAAGAGACCGAGACACGAGGGGAAAGAGGAGGGAGATTCAGAGCAATCGAGAGGAGTGAGGGACAAGATCCAGGGAGGGAGGAGAGGAGGGAGAGGAGGGAAGAGAGGGAGAGTGCACTAGAGAGGAGAGAGGGGAGGAGGAGAGGGAAGAGAGGAGGAGTGCACTAGAGAGGAGAGGAGGGGGGAGGGAGAGTGCACTAGAGAGGAGAGGGGGAGAGGGAGGGAGAGTGCACTAGAGAGGAGAGGAGGGGGGAGGAGAGTGCACTAGAGAGGAGAGGAGGGAGGGGGGAGAGGGAGGGAGAGTGCACTAGAGAGGAGAGAGGGGAGGAGGAGAGGGAAGAGAGGAGGAGTGCACTAGAAAGGAGGGGAAGAGGAGGAGTGCACTAGAGAGGAGGGGAAAAGGGGAGGAGGAGAGAGGGAAGAGAGGGAGAGCTGCACTAGAGAGGAGGGGAGGAGAAATGAAGCAGTTCTTGGAGGAGGGTGTAAATGTTTGTATGAAATTCCTTTCTGTAATATTTTCCATGCTTGTATTAAAAATATCAAACTCTGTATATATGCGTCTGCGTTTAGTTTCGTTTGGTTTTACCTGATCTTTGTGTTAATAAAGTTATTTTATTATTCTTTGTATTATTTTATTTAATGTCTCAGTTCTCAGGACGGTCGGAGATGCAGAGCGGTCGGTCCTCGCTGGAGAATTGCAGTGTTTTTACAGACGGACGCGAGCCACAGTGAAGGACGTCTCTAAAAACAAAACTACACGAACAAACCAAAACTCTGTTTGTTTTATATATAGATATAGATATACAACAATTTATTTAAGTGTACGCGCAAGGGTTAAAAGATAAATGTCTTTTTAAATGTCTTTTGTGTACGTTTTAAAAAAACAAACATGCCTTAAATTTTGTACATAGCAGTTATATATATATATGTAGGGCAGCGGTGTGGAGTAGCGGTCAGGGCTCTGGACTCTTGACCGGAGGGTCGTGGGTTCAATCCAGGTGGGGGACACTGCTGCTGTACCCTTGAGCAAGGTACTTTACCTAGATTGCTCCAGTAAAAACCCAACTGTATAAATGGGGAATTGTATGTAAAAATAATGTGATATCTTGTAACAATTGTAAGTCGCCCTGGATAAGGACGTCTGCTAAGAAATAAATAATAATAATAATAATAATAATTATATATATATAAAGCAATGAGACATAGATGTATTTAAAAAACTAACACACTCTGTTTATATATATATATATATATATATATATATATATATATATATATTCACACACACGGTTGTGTCCAGTTCTGTTTTGCTGAGATAAAGCAGTGTTTGAATCACACCCTCCTGTGTGTGTAATTAAACCCGATAGAAACAAGGAAACCAACGAGAGGAGATGCTTCATCACAGAGAGAGAGAGGAGGAGGAGGAGGAGGAGGAGGGGGTGGAATGGGTTGCCGTGGGTTACGGAGCCACGCTGTCGATGCTGAATCGCTGGGATCCTTCGAGACCCGACTTGACAAAGTTCTGAGATCCATCAGCTGCAGGACGAGCTCTGAGGGGCTGAACAGAGTGTCTCTCTCTCTTCCTCTCCCCTCTTTCTCCTTTATCCTCTCCCCTCTCTCTCTCCACTATCTCCTCTCTCCCTCTCTCTCTACTGTCCACTGTATGTATCTCTCTCTCTCTCTCTCTCTCTCTCTCTCTCTCTCTCTCCCCCCCCCCCTCTCTCTCTCTCTCTCTCGTCTCCTGACTCCCTCCCGCCGCCTCTCCATATAAAAACGCTCTGTCATTTCTCTCTCGCTGAAAGGCGCTATATAAAATCAAAATTGATTGATTTAAAAAAATAGCGCGCTTCTTTTCGCGACAGTACGGTATCGTGACGTCGCAGATTTACAGGTGTGCGCTTTTGCAGCCTAATAGAAAAACCACATCGACTTTCGATTCCTGAAAACCAGCGCCGCAAATCACTCTCAGTCTAACTGAAGATCAACGCATCGCAGCGCTACAAACAGTCCTGTAATAATAATAATAATAATAATAATAATAATAATAATCATCATCATCATCATCCTCCTTCTGTTTACAGGGCGGTTTGTGATACCTTTACCCGAATAATCTCGTTCTTTGCAAAGTTTGCAACAAATTAATATTCCAGTTATTATTAATATTATTCTGAGTAGTAATTATATTCTCCACAATGGCGGTCGACGGTTGCGGGCAGTGCTGCAAAATTTTGTTGGTGATTTTCAACATCATCTTCGCGGTAAGTGTTTCTGTATGTGTGTGTGTGTGTGTGTTTATGATATAATTCACAAAATAATCCTCCATAAAATATATATATATATATATAATATATATATATATATATATATATATATATATATATATATATATATATATATATATATTAAAAACATCTTTAGGCTTCTTAACAGAATATAAACCATATTATTATTATTTATTTCTTAGCAGACGCCCTTATCCAGGGCGACTTACAATTGTTACAAAGATATTACATTACAAAATATTACTGCAGCGGTGTGGAGTAGTGGGTCAGGGGGTCTGGACTCTTGACCGGAAGGGTCGTGGGTTCAATTCAATCCCAGGTGGGGGGGACACTGCTGCTGTACCCTTGAGCAAGGTACTTTACCTAGATTGCTCCAGTAAAAACCCAACTGTATAAATGGGGAATTGTATGTAAAAATAATGTGATATCTTGTAACAATTGTAAGTCGCCCTGGATAAGGGCGGTCTGCTAAGAAATAAATAATAATAATGTGTTATTATTATTATTATTATTATTATTATTATTATTATTATTATTATTATTATTATTATTATTATTATTATTATTATCAAGAATATATTATTATTGTTATTACTGCGGTATTATGCTGTGTATTTGAATTTTATTGCTATCATATTATTATTATTATTATTATTATTATTATTATTATTATTATTATTATTATTATTATTATTAGCAGTAGTGATAATTTAGCTGC
>NW_026707428.1:0-26825 GCF_902713425.1 Acipenser ruthenus
TCACCCTCACTGTAATATTTAAATGCCTGTTATTGAAGCAAACAAAAATCTGTATTTGCATAGTGGTGGTTGTTTATGCCGGACAATTTATTTATTATTATTATTTGTTTATTTAGCAGACGCCTTTATCCAAAGCGACTTACAGAGACTAGGGTGGTGTGAACTGTGCATCAGCTGCAAAGTCACTTACAATTACGTCTCACCCGAAAGACGGAGCACAAGGAGGTTAAGTGACTTGCTCAGGGTCACACAATGAGTCAGTGGCGAGGGTGGGATTTGAACCGGGGATCTCCTGGTTACAAGCCCTTTTCTTTAACCACTGGACCACACAGCAAATCTTAATATTTTGCGTAAGAGGTAGAGAACTATTTTTTTAAAATATTATTTTATATATATATATAAAATATTTAAAAAATAGTTCACAAAAATTATTAATTTAACCAAATAAGCCTCTAAGATGCAATATCTCATTCCCAATGATGATCTGGTGGTAAAATACAGTACCATTATTAAATAACACCAGTATTTGCTAAACATTTGTGACTGCATATAATATGCAGTCTGGTGTCTTTGCAAACTAACAACATTAATACTTAAAGCAATATTGTTACATCATGCACCTTCAGGCAGTCCTAAAGACACCCATTTACAAATACAATATAACAACATATTTAACGCTAATAATAATCCTATCCTATACCATCATGCTTCAATATAGGCGAGATATAATATATATATATATATATATATACTGAGTATCAAAAGAAATGTATCACTTATATTTGGAAAAAAATTCACTAGACTGTTTTAGAACAGGTGCAGTGACTTTTTATTGTGCTGATTTAACAATTGACATCACAAAGATGCTGCAAAATGATCTGTCGACCTTGGGCAGGTGTTGTGACTCTTGGTCTACCAGTTCGTGGCCTATCATTGACACAGTGTGTCTGGTTATACGGTCTCGCCAGATTTGAAATTGCTGGCTAGGAGCACCCAAGACAGCGAGCCGCAGTACGCTGCCCTAGTCCAGCCTCCAACATGCCGTTTGCACGAAGGCGCTGCTCTCTTGACAGACGTGGCATACTGTTGTTTTTTTTTTTCTGTGATTTTCTTTATTGCTTTTATTAAAGCTTGCAATTCAACAGCTGAAATCACTCCATATCCAGTGTCCAATCAACTGTCTCGCTAATTAGGTGATTAAGTGCATATTCTTCAAGTCATAGTCACTCAAGCTTGTCAGGTCAAGAATGAATGGTTGTGTGATTCAAAAAGAAACCAAAAACATTTAGTCAATGTCCATCATTTATATACCTTATTTTTTCAAAAATAAATGTGTTTATAATAGTGATAAGTTTCTTTTGATGCTCGGTGTATATATAATGCATTTTCTTTTTTTCCTGCAGTAACGCTAGTTTTGATTGCCATCACAGACCAAAAAAAGAATTGGACAGTGGTTCAAACTGTGACTGTTCAGGAAACGTTATCAACAATATTATTCAATATTTGTGAATGTATAAGAAGTGGATTATCATGTTTTTCAATCAGCTACGTACAGGTTTTTTCAAATCTTGCAATGGCTAATATTTAAAATCAAAAGAGCTGATGCATTTCTGAATAAAAGCAGCAAAACCCCAAATGTAAACAATGTGCCTTTTATATTAATAACTGGACAAGGTTACTGGTCGCCATGGAGACTCTACTCACCGTAATAGAGAAGAGGGCAACAGTCTGTCAACTTGCATTTCCCAGGCTTTACAAGAATATCAATAAAGCTCAGAGAAATGGAAAACAACATAAAAAGTAAAGTAGACAGTTGAAATGTTAAATGATATTTGAAGCTGTTTAGTCAATGTACTGCAGCTTTATCAGTTGTTTTTCTTTACAGGGGCAAGTTTGGATCAATGGGTTTAATGTCGGTCGGTACTGGCCGGCCAGAGGCCCTCAAGTGACCTTGTACGTCCCAGCTCACATCCTGAGTACAACGGCACCCAACAACCTCACAGTGCTGGAACTGGAGAGCTCGCCCTGTGACTCTGGGCCCTGTACTGTGGAGTTTGTGGATACACCTCTCCTGAATTCTACAGTGGCCCACTCCACACTACAGAAAGAGCTGTTTGTTAAGGACACCTGGCTTGGTTCCAATTGAACAAGCGGATGACATTAATAGAAAACATGCATGTGATTATGCACTTCATCACCTTTAATTACTTCTGTATTCTCCTGTTTACCTCTTTGTTAGTTTTGAGAAACACAATGCTCTTTTAACTCTTTCTGCTGCAGAGCCCCAAACCCTAGGTTTTGCTGACTGGCAACAAGTGGTTTTAAAACCATATATGTATATTTCATAGCAAAATGTTAGAAATTTTGTGAATTTGTTCTACTTTTTGGAATGGTGATAAAGGATGTGTCCATCATCTCATGTTTTGAAGTGCTCAATGGGACTGGAAAATTACACTCAGGTTGACAGATACAGAAATCAGCCACTGAGCATGCCATCTTAAATTTAATCTCTGTTATAAAGACCTGGAAATCATTGTACTCTCTTAAAATCGCATTATGTGCATACTTTAACTGATAAAATAAATTAGTATATGTACTCAAAATCCACTTCCCAGACTTTGAAAACAGACCCATAAAAGTGTATGCATTGTGTTTCTGTCTTTTTGGATTTTTCCACTGTGGAAAAATAAAATAAATTACAGAACATCAGGTTTTAAATATTTGCTCAGTTAAATACTTTAGATATCTAATGTTCCCTAAAATATACCTCCAAAAGCACCACATGAAAAAACAGGTGAACCAGCTCAAAGCCCATTTCTAAATCTGTCAGAAATATCACCATTTTGTAAGCCATTGAAGCTTCATAGGGGCCCTATTTCTGCATGTATATGATCATTTATATGAGGACCATTCAGGGAATTTTTATATGTGCCAGCTACAAATGTTGGATTTTCTGAAAAAAAAATAAAAAAAAAATTATATATATATATATATATATATATATATATATATATATATATATATATATATATATATATATATATAATTACATTGAAAATCGGTGAAAAAAGGCTTCTGAGTGAGCAAGAAGCCAGACAATCAGTAAGAGATTCTTTCTGTTTATCTTTATTGGAGACATTTTAGAGCATAAATGGTAAATGTACCTTGTGATCATGTCTTTCTGTAAATTTAACATATTTTTAAATGATTTGCACACACAATGCATCAAATGAATGTGTATTGTAATTATTGATAGTTTTATGTGATATTAAAACATTAAATTTCAAATGTTTATTTTTAAAAAAAATTTGACCATAAATAAATAAATAAATAAATGTAAAAATGTCAGTTATCATTATTCCTCAACACATGGCAAAAGTAGTAGTTCCTCTGTAGGAGGAAATGTAAAAACAAAAACTAAATTATACATTATGTTATTGGCTTATTAATCGAAGATCTTGGAATTCCATTTTACAGAAGAGGATGGTCATTTAGGTCCCTTTTATAGATATATATTTTTTCACATTTGTTGTCAGTTAATTTTTTTTTTTTTTTTTTTTTTTTGATGTGTTGAAACAAATAGACCCAAGAAAAAAGGTATTATTATTATGAGGGGGCCCAGGGAGTGGGTATAGAGAGAGAACATAAGAGGACCCAAGACAGATCCTTGGGGGACTCCTGTTGAGAGAGGGTGAGGTGTGGCAGTTGAGCCTCGCCAGGCTACCTGGTAGGTGCGGTCGTAGAGGTAGGAGGAGAACCAGGCCAGAGCAGTGCTGGAGATTCCCAGGTCAGCGAGAGGGGACAGGAGAATAGAGTGATCGATAGTGTCAAAGGCAGCAGAGAGATCGAGGAGAATTAGGACAGAGGAGAAAGAGGCAGCATGGGCAGAGTTTAGTGAGTTAGTGACAGACAAGAAAGCAGTTTCAGTGGAGTCAGCAGAGCAGAAACCACATTGGAGAGGGTCTTGCAGAGAGCTGGCGGTGTACTGCCCGCTCGAGGGTTTTGGAGAGGAAGGGTAAGAGGGAGACAGGAATCTAGTTCTGGAGGGAGGTGCTTCCTACAATCCTAACAACTCTTTAGAGCTTTTTGTTACTAAAAAAACAACAATATTAAAGCATGGAGAAACCAGAAGCTCAGCTTCGTCAGTGTGGTGACAAACTTCCATCCATGGGAAGTGTCTGAAAAAAATTGGGGGCAGCTCAGAATGGCAGCCAATACGTGTTGGATAAATGAACATGGAAATGCAGTATCAGGATAATTACAGGAAAGGTGTTACAACCATTAAGGGAGAGTCCTAGTGTGTCCCTGAGAAGCTGTCTCTCTTTTTCCATACCCAATTTTCTTGAAGGAATAAAATGCTGTAATTGCAGAGCAATGGTCAAAGTCCTCCATAATACTTTAATAACCTTGCTGGCTCGTCATGTTGAATGAGGGGTTGAACAACAATTAGTAACACCTGCTACAACACTGTCAATAAAGGTAGGCAGGTCGGTTCAATGTGACATGTCTGCAAGGCTTAGGGAGAGAAGGAAGTGAAATGAATAAGGCAATAGCCCAACACAAGCACAAGACAAAACACCATGTGAACAATGTCCATGTCCATGTAGCAGGGATATGGTTATTGTCTCCAGTAGGTGAGCATATCCTGAGGCTAGTTTTATAATTCCTTATTATATAACTCAAACGTGTGTAGAGCAGGTATATTTTGCATGCTACCTGTACAATATATTTTTGTTGTTGTTTTTTAAATCTGCAGCTGAAGGCAGCAACACGATGGTGTGAGATTATTTGATTTCCTGATTGTAAACCAGTGTGCCTAGCAACTAGCTTTACCACATCCTACTGGACAAAAATAGATAAAATACCAATTTTTACATGAAGTTTCCATTACCTCAAAGTGTATCTTCAATAGTCTGCAAGAAATTGGTGGGAAACTTCAGCAAACCTCAGATGTGGCCTTTGCATCTCACTTGTTAGAAGTTGGATTATACTATAATATTCTAGTAATAAATAACATATTTTGTATAATAAGACTGCTTTCTTTGTTTGAATTTCAACATAACATTGTGAGATAATGGCTTCATACTTGGTACACATCTCTATTCTGTGATTCTGTTCAAGGTCATGTGTCATTATATGTATTGTACTAGAAAAATAATACCCCTTTTGTAGCACTAACTGCCAGAGCTTATCAGACACCATTGGAAACAACGATTTCATCTTTGTAGGGTGATAAAAAAAAAACAAAAAAAAAAAAAAACTGGTGACTATGACATTACCCTCTGACCTAATATGTCTGCTATATTGAACTCTGCTATATTGAGACTTTTAATTTTCTGGGGTAAATCAGTGATACTTTTCATATACTATATCTGCTTCATTTCATGTTTACAAATCAAATTGTTCCAGCAGACTGTAAAGCAACAGACACTGTTACAATATAAAGTACACAAATTCGTTGTATATATTGTTTTAAAATAAACAAGCATGCAAACCTTTCTGGGGTTGCAGGTGGTTGTTTCTGTTAAACTGTTTTCTGTAGGTAGAAATGACCTTAAGATGTCTTAGGTCCTGGTTGAAATGAATCATTTTTGGAGACAGAAATGGAAACACCCACTGGTTCAACAACTGTATAGCGTAGTTAGTCAGCTGGGGTATTTGAACATAAACTAGAGGGGTTGTCCTCATCTTATTGTTTTAGTCACACAGTAATCGTTTCTTAAACATCAAACACCCCACATTTTTTTCTGTTAGTGAAACGCATGGCAACCCTTTAACCTTCTGATTTAAATTTAACTACCTCGGTATATCAAGTTTATTACTTGACATATCAGTACTGTTTAGCAACGGTAAGCAGTGTATTTGTGTGGTTTGTGAATAATGGTTCAACGAAAATTGTGTAATGCCAAATCAGCTTTATTGTTAGGCCAGAAAATGAAATCATCTTTTGTATACACTGATATTAGTGCAAAAGTTATTTTTTTTATTTTTTTTTTTTTAACAAGCATATAGAAATACAGCTCTGTTAAGACATAAAAAAAATCACAACACATATTTATAACAATGTATTAAAATGAAATAATCCCACAAACAGGTGAGATGCATGGAATTACATTGAGTTTATATTTACAATAAAAACAGGTCCATTTTTAATCAGCAGTTCAGTACACTTTCATTACCTCCAAAAACAGTAAGTATATACTGTACAGTTACAGCCATTGCACAATTTTCTGAATATTACAATATTTACATGTCTATCATTAGTTTGAACCTACATGAACACTTAACCATTTTTTCTTGTAGCTGTCTGCAGTTGAGCCTTCATTTATATTTGAGAAAAAAATACAACTCTTTTCAACAAGTATACAGTTTATGCTTAATTGCTACCTGGATAATGTTGATTATACTATAAACTAAGTTTAAAATATGATTGATTCCACTTGATTTTCCCTCTGCGCGTTTTAAAACAGGTTTGAGTTATACAGTACAAGGGATGTTAAATTAAACTGTGCAGTCACGAGTATAATATACAATACATTGGGGACATATTATATTCCTAAGTTGATGGTATTTACAGTACCATTCACCAGACTTGAGGGGCTGGTCATTTTGTAACTAAATCATTGAAACCACTCTTACATTTTACAACCAGTGTAGCTTTCTCAGGACGTCTAGATTTGGCACTTGGAGGGTCAAGGATAAAGGGTCTGTATCTTATCTTTTCCAGTATAGGCTATAGTGTACCATTATTTTTTAGTACTCAGATACTGATTTAAATTATTCTTTCATCTAGTAGGCTATCTAATAATTCATATATGTAACATATGTAAAATATACTATATTTCCAGCACTGAAGCATTTTAAATGACTTTAAAAATCAGTTACATTCTTATGATTCCATCCAGGATATTGGTGGATAGTAAATATAGTATACAAGGACAATTCAATTGTATATGGCTGAGGAATGTTCAACTATGCTGGTTGATCTTGAGTGCACTGAACTAGTGGTTGGTTGCAAATTTCTTAATATCTTACAGTCTATAAATCTGAGTAACAGTCTGGCGAGGTGCTTCTGAAACTTTTCTCCAGCAAACACATAGATCAATGGGTTCAAGCAACTGTGGACATAGGCTATTGACTCTGTGACCTGAAGGCTTAAGTCAAGTCTCTTATGTGTTTCACAATCATCAAATACATGAAAGACCTGTAAAGCGTCCAAAAAGGAAACAATATTATATGGAGTCCAGAAAAGGAAAAATACCATGACTACTAAAAAAACAAGTTTAATGGTTTGCTTTTTGACAGATCTGCAACTCAGTAATCTTTTTATGATACACGAATAACAGAAAACCATGATTCCAAATGGGATCAGCAGCCCCAGTACATTCATTTTAAAAATATGAAGTGCTTTCAGGGTTTTTAGATTGGAATCTGGATACTTAGGTCTGCACGTGGTTATGTTGTCATTGATCTCTTGATTGTATATTATCTCTGGAAATGAAACCAGGAAGGATGCTATCCAAACCACAATGCTTGCAATGGTGCCATACTTCACTGTTCTAGTTCTTAGTGCATACACTGCATGGACTATTGCTAGATACCTGTCTATACTCATCAGGGTTACAAAAAATATACCACTGTAGAAGCCAATACTGTAACACCCTAGGATTATTTTACACATCACGTCCCCAAAGAGCCACTGATCTTTTGCATAATATGCCAGGAATGGAAGTGAGAAAACAAACAACAAATCAGAAACTGCCAAATTCAGAAGAGAAACATCAGTCATGCTCCTTAGTTTTACACATCTGATCAATACCCACAAAACAAGAGTATTCCCTAGAAGTCCAGCCACAAACAGTAAGGAGTAGACTGTTGGGAGGAAGATAGACCCAATGTTGTCCTTAACACATGGAGCATTTACTGCTAATTTGTCGTAGTCAATCTCTTCTTCAGAATAGATGTAGAAATAGTCTGTGGTTGTTTCCATTTTGGGGCCTATATCCATACCTAGGCTAAAAAAATGTTTAAGTTAGTCAAAGTGATTGTTCAGCAAAAACAATGAACATGTTCACAGATTAACATTGCTCCGTGAGATACATTATAACCTGGCCTACTTCAGTGATGGTGTAAAGATATACCACATCAACCTAGCTTCACCATTAATAGTGAAAGACTTACAGTATTAACCTAGAAAGTACACCACCCCATTATACAACATAGTATATTATTTTGTACACATTCTGTATACATTCATCCAGCCACAGAGGCATCTGATATAATAAGAAGTTCACCTCATTATGCAGTAATACTAGAGCCCATGGAATTAATCTTGTTTGCATTCACCAGTGGTCCCACAGATTTGTATCGATTAACAAACCGTCACAGTTTAGTCTATCCCATCTATGTTTTGTCTTGCTAAGTGCAGAGGTCTTGATTTACCAAGATGCAGTTTGTATGGCAAAAAAAAAAAAAACAGTTTTGGAAAAAGTCAAAATGAAATTTAGTTCCGAGATCTACAGTAGTTGGAACTTTTGTGGTGTGTGGGAGTGGTTCACATTAACTCTAGTGAGCTTAACTTACAGTAAGATAAATTACAAGTTAATTAAGAGGATGGACGGGGGATTTATAATTGTTGTTGAACTTGTTTTTTTTTGTGGGGGGGGGGGGGGTCCAAAAAATATATCATTACATATCCCCACGTGTTGCTACAACTGTTTAAATAACGTACCTGCCATTTCTCTTTTTATTGTTAACATCCTGACAACTTTTTACACTTATAACTTTAAAGTATGTTTCAAAGCTCTTTTCAAAATGTCTGCTCTAGTGCACTGATAGTGTAAGGATTACTGCCCACATTGCCAAACAGGTAACACAGCAATAACAATCCAGGATGTGGGACAGAACAGAAAAGCCAGAGCACTTGTTGTGTTTTTTTGTTTTTAATCTCTCCTGCAGTGACTTAGAGGACAGATCTCAAACCCCAGTGCACTACAGCAGACATTTTGAAAAAAGCTTTGAAACAGACATTAAAGTTAAAGTGCAAAAAGTTGTCAGGATGTTAACAATGAAAGGAAAAAGTACAGGTACGTTATTTAAACAGTTGTAGCAACACGTGGGGACGTATAACGCTATATTTTTCGGAACCCCGTTGCTTACTCTTTGAGTCATGCAACATGACTCGGTGTTAGTACACCTGTTTAATGTGTTGACTTGTCCCGTATTTTAGGAATCCTTTCCAAAAGCAGTGACTGTGTATAGTGCAAATACTGTCAAATCAGCTTTATTTAATCTTTGCAGACCAGACCATTTAAAGAAGTATTTTTCTACACAGTAATTGCATATATATATTTCAGTTCACAATCACATTTAAAAATAGATATCCTATGTATTTATGTTTTCTGATCTCTGTATGCTGCTGATCAAGCTTGAACCGCACATTTTATTGTGTTGGTTGTATTTGTAATTTCTAAATTATTGCCCCTAGTACATTTTGGTGGTGGTCTCAATGGGTAAATTTCCTGGTTAAATAAATACATAAATAAATACATTTTAAACAATGTTATTTACAGCTAAGGATAATAAAAATAATAGCATCAGTAATAAAACAAATTAAAATTCAATGGATGTAATAACTGTAACAATTTAATATGCGATTAAAAATGAGATTAAGATTGATTTGTTTTAATCGTGAGATTAATCGTGATTAATTTTTTTAATCGCTTGACAGCCTAATATATATATATATATATATATATATATATATATATATATATATATATATATATATATATATATACATTTTATTGTTTTACACCATGGAATCAAAATGGATTTAATTAGGAGTTTTTGCCACTGATTAACACGAAAAAAGTCCATAATATCAAAGTGAAAAATAAAATCTAAAAATTGTTCTAAATTAATTACAAATACAAAACAGAAAATAATTGATTGCATAAGTATTCACCCCCTTGAGTCAATATTTGGTAGAGGCACCTTTGGCAGCAATTACAGCCATGAGTCAATTTGGATAAGTCTCTACCAGCTTTGCACATCTGGACACTGCAATTTTTGCCCATTCTTATTTGTAAAATTGCTCAAGCTCCGTCAAGTTGGATGGGGACCTTTGGTGAACAGCAATTTTCAACTCTTTCCACATATTCTCAATTGGATTGAGGTCCAGGCTTTGACTGGGCCACACCAGGACATTGACCTTTTTGTTTTTAAGCCACTCCAGTGTGGCTTTGGCTGTATGTTTGGGGTCATTGTCCTGCTGGAAGATGAATCTTCTCCCAAGTCCCAGGTCTCTTGCAGACTTCAGCAGGTTTTCCTCTAGGATTTCTCTGTACTTTGCTGCATCCATTTTGCCCTCTATCTTCATGAACTTTGCAGGCCCTGACGCAGAGAAGCATCCCCATAGCATGATGCTGCCACCATGCTTCACGGTAGGGATGGTGTTCTTAGGATGATGTGCGGTGTTAGGCTTGCGCCAAACATAGCGCTTAGCGTTGAGGCCAAAAAGCTCTATTTTGGTCTCATCAGACCATAGAAGCATCTTCCACTTGGTCTCAGTCTCCCACATGCCTTCTGGCAAACTCTAGCCTAGATTTGATGTGAGTTTTTTTCAACAATGGCTTTCTTTTTGCCACTCTCCCATAAAGGCCAGTTTTGTGAAGCACCCGGGCTATTGTTGCCGTATGCACAGTGTCTCCCAGCTCAGCCGTGGAAGACCGTAACTCCTTTAGAGTTGCCATAGGCTTCTTGGTGGCCTCCCTGACTAGTGCCCTTCTCGCCCAGATACTCAGTTTTTGAGGACGGCCTGTTCTAGACAGATTCAAAGTTGTGCCATATTCTCTCCATTTCTTAATAATGGACATTACTGTGCTCCAGGGGATATTCAATGCCTTGGAAATGTTCTTATATCCTACCCCTGATTGGTGCGTTTGAAGAACCTTATTCCGGATTTGCTTTGAATGTTCCTTCGTCTTCATAATGTAGTTTTTGTTAGGAAATGTACTAACCAACTGTGGGACCTCCCAGAGACAGGTGTATTTAACCTGAAATCATGTGAAACACCTTAATTGCACACAGGTGGATTCCATTCAACTAATTATGTGACTTCTGGTTGCACCAGAGCTTATTTAGGTATGTCATAGTAAAGGGGGTGAATACTTATGCAATCAATTATGTTCTGTTTTATATTTGTAATTAATTTAGAACAATTTGTACATTTTATTTTTCACTTTGACATTATGGACTTTTTTTGTGTTGATCAGTGGCAAAAACTCCTAGTTAAATCCATTTTGATTCCATGTTGTCCAACACAATAAAATGTGGAAAAGTCCAAGGGGGTTGAATACTTTTGAGAGCCACTGTATATATATTTATATACGTGTTTCCTATGTCTGCAGACCATGTTTATTGTGTATGTAGGAGCATCAGTAAAGTGGTACTTAAACTGTGCAAGATGCACATTTCAGATATTGTAATTTTTTGGGTGTGCGTACATCTCATTTGGGGAGGTGTTAAGGGGGTGGGAGATCCTCTTCCATAGGAGCTGGGGTGGAACGAACAACCGGTCTTGAGGTTGTCGGTGAATTAATTAATTAATTAATTAATTAATTAATTAATTAATTAATTAATTAATTAATTAATTTTCACACAAACATCTATATGTCCTTGCTTTTTGCAACTCTTCAGTACTCCGAAAGGGGGGATATGTTCTTTTATCCACTATTTATCTATTTCTCACCCTTATCAGTGAATGGTAAATAGAAGGGTTTCTGCGGGCGAGCATCCTATTAACTTTATCACCTGGAATGTCAAAGGGTTCAACCACCCAGTTAAAAGAAATAAAGTACTAAGCCATCTTTTACATCTAAAAGTGGGTATAGCTTTCCTCCAGGAAACTCACTTTCGCACTACTGATCAATTTTGTATTCGTAGGGGGTGGGTGGGGCAGCTGTTCCACTCTAAATTTCATACCAAATCCAGAGGGGCAGCAATATTAATTCATAAAGATATCCCTTTTACTGTTGACCAAGTAATCGCTGACTAATGGAAGGTATGTGATCGTGACAGGCAATCTCTAATACCCTGCTGATGCTGGCCAACATTTATGCTCCCAACTGGGATGCTAGCCAATTTATTTCTAAATTACTTTCATCTTTGCCAGACATTCACACCTCCCATTTAATCCTTGGAGGTGATTTTAATTGTGTGCTTAATCCTTATCTTGATCGCTCATCTACAAAACCTGCTTCTCTTTCCAAATCGGCCTTAGCCTTACGTTCCTTCTTTGACCAGTCTAGGGTATCAGACCTATGGAGATTTATGTTTCCTACTGCTAGGGACTACTCTTTCTTTTCTCCTGTCCACCACTCGTTCTCCTGCATAGACTATTTCCTGCTGGACAATAGGCTTCTTTCTTATTATGTTTATTGTACATAAATTATTTACTTATTTTATTTATTCTTTCTTTTTCCTCATGAGTCAAGGAGTATTGTTGTATCATTTCCTTCTTATGATTTATTGAATGTAATTATATATTTATTTATGATTTAATCCTTACTTTTATATACTTCCATATGTTTAACATTATTTTCTTTTCTGTTCTAAACTAAAAGCTGATAATAAAAAGATAACATTCAGAAAGCATATTTTTATCAAAATGATTCATGAAGAATGTTTTTTTCGGATTGTTTTCTGATTGTTGCAAAACTGTGCTTGTTTCCATACCTACACTATAAAATGTATACATTAGTCATAGGGATTGCCCAGCCAAAAAACACTGAAACATTGAATATCTTCAAAGATGAAGCTGTCTCTGTGAGATGTGACCTATCCTGTTGAATTGACAGAATCCTGTCTCTTAAGCTCTTTGAGATACATGATTTTTATAACTATAGTGGTTGTTAATATAATGAAGATGGATGTGCATCTTTGAATTTGTTCGTATTTAAGAGTGGCCACTTAGGCATTAAAGGTGATTAAAAAAATGAAAAAACAAACAAACAAACAAACAAAATGCAACACAAGCCATTAACACATAACAATAAGGATGCAGAAATCATTAACAAGCCACAATCTGCATGTGTTTTAACTAGGTAAATAAGTGCGTTTACATGACAATTTTGACAGCTTTAAAAAAATGAAATTCTGATTTTAATTTTAAAAAAATTCAGAAAGCATATTGGAATAATCTGTTGTATTTTTATAAAAATGATTCATGAAGTATGTTTCTGATTATTGCAATACTGTATAAACAGACTTATGTAAAAAAAAAAAAAAAAAAAACTTTGGCAAACCTGAACTCCTGTAGCCACACTGATTGAGATTCAGCACTTTCAGAAGCTTTCAAGAGCAAGCCAGGGAGCAGCAGGCAGACAATTCCCACATCTGTACAATACACCAAATCCTATAGATTTGTCTTTTCCTATTCTTTCTCTCCCACAAGCTGGTATGTTGCCCTTTTTTCTGCACGAAATGTTACTATAAATAATTATATATTTAACTGCTTTATTACTAGATTGCTGACTAAAATGTAATTATGCTACAATGGCATGTCTAGTTAACGGATTGCAACCTTCTAATTTTTTATTTTGTACAGTATGCTGCTGATAATTACATTTCAGACCCTGGATTTAGCACCACAGAATCACTGCTGTCCAAGACTGTTGCTGTGCATTAAACATCCTTTCTCTCTATTTCCCCCAAAGAGACTTCTGCAAAAGGCATGAAAAAAAAATACTGTTTGCAACCAATGAGTCTGTGTTTTTGTCTTATGCATGTACTGTATGATACAGGTTCACACAACTTACTCCAGCTAACCCAAAAATACACACAACTGTGTACTAACACTAAACATTATTACTGTAAACCATCTGAGTTTATTTCTGCATTTTACACATCGCTGAATGAGGCAATGGGAAAAAGTAGTTATTAATATAAGACCAGTTATATAAAGGTTTACTTTAAATTGTATTACCACAACACTCAAATATGTTTTGTTTAATTTAATAATACAAGTAACTTGCTTACTGTGTCTAAGTATCTGCAGTCCCTGAAATGTCAGCAATTTATGAAAAAAATCTTTGTGTTATAAGTTCACGATATTTAAAAATAAACAGGCAGTCTCATTGTGTTGCTTATAAAAAAAAAGTTAACACAGTCAATTGCTTGACAGTTATTTGCTTGACCTGTGTCATAGTGACTGTGCCCAACTTACATCTGGCTGGACTAAGAGACTCGCCACACACCAAGATATTAGTTGGTTTGATGTAAAATAGAATTTGAACTGCCAGTACTGGAAAATGAAACTTGCTATATACGGTACTGTACACTCAACGTAAACCCACTAACCAACTGAAAATGACCCCCTGAGTGTGGATAAGGAAGGCTAGTTTAATAGGCTGACTACTACACTTTGCTGGACGCTGTAGAAGGCAGAACAGACAGCAGATAGCAGTGTTGGAGCTGGAGAGCACATGTAACAGGCAGTGTGACAGTGGGTGCACAGGCAGCATGGCAGAAGCACTCAACTCACCTGTTTAACAACACAAACGTCCAAGTTACCTACAGAAAGTTAAAGAAAGGTTAAAGTCTTATATTTTCCATGTATGGAAATCTTTAGTTTTTTTAACAGCAGTGAGATTATTCTATGGTATTATTAGTGTTTAATAAAACTACACTAGTGTTTCTCAACCTATTCAGACCTGAGCCATGTGCTAATGGGTCGCTGGCTGTGGTGATCTTTCAATGACATTGCCCTGTGTAAAACTCACCACTGGTTGAGAGTTACATTTTGTTGCTAATTGCAAACTTAGTGCAGTATTTTAACACAAACACATACCGGTACCTGTACAGTTGTTTTAGCAATAAAACTACTGCACACGGTCCTTTGCACTTAAATCTGAATACAATTAATATTCTATACAATCAAACAGTACTATCTCCTGTGTGCCAATAACCCACTTGTAGAATTTGGGATCTGTAATAGGTTTTCAATTATGGAGAATAGCCTGGGCAACATGATAACACACTATATAGTGTGTAAGAACAAAAATCTCAATATAGAATCACAGTTTCAGAAAAAGCTGCACACCTCTTTATATTCATATTAAAAAGGTAAACATATTTAAATGGAAATGTATATAAAGTATCACTTTAAAATATAAAATCGGTGTCACTGCTACAATATATTATTCCATAGGTAATTTTTTTTTTTTATAAATAAAAATAGGCAAGGGTGCTGCACTACGGTTGTATGAGTAATACATTGCATTTAAATAAAAAAATACACAAGCTGGGCTACCACTAGCAACTCTGTACACCTCCCATATTTCAGAGGTTTTAGCAACGACAGAGCCGCACTAAACACAGTTGTGCTTGACTGTCCATCCTACATACATTTGAACAAAATGAATATTATATACAATTGTATCTGTGTTATTAATTCCAATCTACCCGTCTCGTCATAAATATATTTTAAAAAAAAAGAGATTGCAACAGTGTGTCATCTATAAGAAAATGTGGGCTCAACGCCTTGGATTGCAGCAAATCAAATTAAACCAAGGCAGGTATAAGCTATAGAGGTGACTGAAAAAAAAAATATCCTGTAACAAATCTTGTCTGTACCAAAAGGCTGTATCTTAGATTATATCAACATGTGTAGTGACAGTGAAAGATGACAATATTATCAAAACTAATAAAATGGCTCTGCATTCTTACTAGTTTTGTAACACACTAGAGGTGTTACTCTACATCAGTGTCATCAGTTTAAACATATCAAAAGATGTAACATATGCTGAAACCAGCGGAACAAAGCAGTATAGCAGCAGTTTTGTTGAGCTACCTGATATTTTCCAATCAATTTAGAAGTCTGAAAACATCCATGTAGTACCAGATAGTTACTGGTAATATAAGACATCTATTTATCATTCACTAACTGGCCTCAGATCTACTGTACTGGTCAGTGCACAGTTAGTATATTTCAGCAAAGTTAAACAGGACATATAAAAATAGTAGGTCTGTTGAGCAATTTCATGGCAAATGATTTAAAAGAATATAAAGTACTCACAAAAAAAGCTGAAGATGGACCATAGAGTGAAGATGTACAACTTCAGATGATCACAGGTGTCTGCCAAAAAGTAGTTCTTCGGTTAATAGATTTCCTGTGACATACCTCAGTAATATCTATTTTAAACCAAGCACCTACAGCCCTGAACTCCCTCACTGGTAACTTCAGTGACATTTATCACCCACCACATCTAATTAAAACATGCAAATTAGAGCCACCAGTAACATGAAGAAGTTAATCACTGTGACCTTGAACTGTGAGACCTAATTATGATTTGTTTGTTCAGAGTGAGTGTACAGGTAGAGGTGGGAAAGAGAAGGAAAGACAAAAATAAGAGTAAAGAGAAAATTAGGTACAAATCATTTGGTAAGAAAACCTTTTTGGTATAAAATGGTGTGACTTATTCCAAAGGGATAATTATTATTTGTTTGTTTGTTTGTTTAAAATGGTCAATTGATTGATCAGGGTGGATAAGTTTACTGTAACGTTTTTGTATTCTGCTTGCCAGAATATTTGTTAGAATTTTACAATCGCACAGAGTTAGAGAAACTGGTCTAAAACTGGAGCTGTCAAATGGGTCTCTATTCGTTTCAGCAATCAAGGAGATGATGTTCCCAGGAATAGAGTGGGTAACTGTTTCTTAAATAAGGCAGAACTGTTTTGGATTTCCTTGTTGGTTGAAAATGGCCGCTCCCCAAAAGCTTTGTGCCGTCTGGAAATGTTGAAAAGTTTGCTAATTATCATCTGATTGACAACAAGGGAGCAGCTATCATTGATGTAAATAAGAAACAAGCTTCAATCATTGTGGCACAAAGGGTACCAAAGGGTTCTATACAAAAAGTCAAATGTATATAAATAGATTATTATTATTTATTTCTTAGCAGACGCCCTTATCCAGGGCGACTTACAATTGTTACAAGATATCACATTATTTTTATATACAATTAACCATTTATACAGTTGGGTTTTAATTGGAGCAATCTTGGTAAAGTACCTTGCTCAAGGGTACAGCAGCAGTGTCCCCTACCAGGGATTGAACCCACAACCTTCCAGTCAAGAGTCCAGAGCCCTAACCACTACTGCACACTGCACACTACATCAGTGGTGGCTCATCATAAGAGGCTACAGAGGCTAAGTATACGTGTCATTTTGTAAAAGTTAAAAAATGCTTACCCTACGTCATGCTTTCCAGGGTCTACTGTATTGCTATTGGCTAATGTAGCCTCAAAATGGGTGGGATTATGTGTGTCTTCCATCTGCAAACCTCTGTCTGTCAAGTTTTACTGTATTTGTATTGGCTACATACAGTACATTGTAGATATTTTTAATTCATACACCATTTTCCTCACTTTCAATTGAGGAAAAAATAAGAATAAAAATAACAATAATGGTCACCCAAAGCCTAAATTGGACCTTCTTCAACAGGGAGGACAAAAACAAAATTGCCTTTTTAATTGCTCATGGTACGAGAAAATGAAATGGTTGACTGCGAGTATTTTTAGTTTGGTTTTTCAAATTGCCTCTTCATCTTCCCAGTGGATTTCTGTGGGCTACAGTGATTTAAAAAATCTTCACAATTATTGGCACCATTGTTTTCAGTACCTTGTGCACCCTCCCCTTGCAAGGATAATAGCACTTAGTCTTTTTTTATAATGTTTAATGAGATTGGTGAACACATTGGGAGGGATCATAGACCATTCCTCCATACAGAATCTTTCCAGATCCTTGATATCCTTCGGTCTGCGCTTATGGACTACCCTCTTCAATTGAAACCACAGGTTTTCAATGGGGTTCAAGTCTGGAGACTGAGATGGCCATTGCAAAATGTTGATTTGGTGGTCAATTAACCATTTCTGTGGATTTTGATGTGTGCTTGGGGTCATTGTCTTGCTGGAAGATCAACTTGCAGCCAGGTTTCAGCCTCCTGGCAGAGGCAACCAGGTTTTTGGCTAAAACGTCCTGGTACTAGGTAGAGTTCATGATGCTGTTGACCTTAACAAGGGCCCCAGGACCAGTGGAAGCAAAACAGCCCCATAACATCAAAGATCCACCACCATATTTTACAGTAGGTATGAGGTTCTTTTCTGCACACGCATCCTTCTTTCGATGCCAAACCCACCGCTGGTGTGCGTGGCCAAAGAGCTCTATTTTCATCTCATTTGACCATAGCACCCGGTTCCAATCGAAGTGCCAATGCTGTTTAGCAAACTCCAAGCACTTACGTTTGTTGATTGCTCTCAATAAAGGCTTTTTTTCTGGCAACCCTTCCAAATAGCCTATTGGCATGGAGGTGGCGTCTAATTGTAGTTTTGGAGACTTGGTGACCCCAAGATGCAACCAAGTTCTGTAATTCTCCAACTGTGGCCCATGGATTTCTCTTTGCCTCCCGAACCACCTGCCTCACTGTGCTTGGGGGCAAGATACACTTGCGTCCTCTATCAGGCAAGTTTACCATTGTTCCAGTGGTTTTGAACTTCTTAATTATTGCCCTAATAGTGGTAAGTGGTTGTGGCAAAGCGCCCCGCCCCTGTGTGCATTTGTGTTATGTGTTGTATGTTGCGTGTGTAAATGTTGGTGTATAGTCATTGGTACACGGGATATAAACGGGTCTGTGTTTCACGTGTATTTAAAGTGTAGATTTGTATTTAGGCACGAGGAGAGCACAAATCACTTCACGTGCTGGTTAAATGTAATATGTGAGCACGGGGTTGCACAGAATTAATTCACGTGCTGGGATTCAAGTGAATAATTAATTAGTAATTGAATCCCAGCACAATAGTATATATAGACGCACATTTCGTTCAGTCAGGGTTAGGTGTTCGGGAGTGGAGAACGGGTGTGGAGAAGGAGAGTTAAAATAAGAGAAAAGATCGTAAATATAATAGTTGTTTGTACTCACCGTGTTTGTTTGTCTCCGTGCACCGTTTGTTAAGTGTTTAGTCCGTTTTGTTTATATGTTTCTTTTGGCTACCAGTGCCGTGTCCTGTTTTTGTCTGTTCAAACCTTTTATTTTCTGTTCTGTTTATTAAATGCTGAACGCGATCACGCGTTCAGCCTCACCAAAACCCCATCTCTCTGTCGTTTGTGTTCCTGTTTCTGGTCTGACGCCACCCACTCCGGCCGTCTTTGTGACACATGGTGTCATCGTGGGATAATAGCGCCTCCAAGCGTCAGACCAGGAGAGGGGGTTTTGTGAAAGAAAAAAAAAAAAAAAAAGCCAGGATGGGAAGAAAGAGCTGCAGGAAGCAGCAGAAGCAGCAGCAGCAACAGCTGCAGCCCTCATCCTGCATGCCGGGCTGGGAGGAGGACAGCCACAACGGGGCAGTAGCCACCCCTCTACCCCCACTGCCACCGGGTTCCCCACCGTCCCGGGAAATATGGGACTGGCTGGTGCACCCCGAGGGGAACTTCGCCAGTGACCTCCCCATGGTTATTCACGCACTGCAGATGCGAGATGGGAGACGATGGGAGGACTGGGAGCAACAGCACAACCCAGCATCCGTTCGTGACCTCACCATTGTGGTGCTGGGTTACCTAGCTGCAGACATGGGAGGGATGCCTTCCAGTGAGCAAGAGGGAGAGGAGCAGTCGCTGCCCTCTCCAGTACCTGAGCGGGAGGAGCCTGAGCGTCCACAGCCCGAGTGGGAGGAGCCTGAGCGTCCACAGCCCGAGTGGGAGGAGCCTGAGCGTCCACAGCCCGAGTGGGAGGAGCCTGAGCGTCCACAGCCCGAGTGGGAGGAGCCTGAGCGTCCACAGCCCGAGTGGGAGGAGCCTGAGCGTCCACAGCCCGAGTGGGAGGAGCCTGAGCGTCCACAGCCCGAGTGGGAAGAGCCTGAGCGTCCTACGCCTGAGTGGGAGGAACCCGAACGTCCTACGCCTGAGTGGGAGGAACCCGAACGTCCTACGCCTGAGTGGGGGGAACCCGAGTGTCCACAGCCCAAAAGGGAGGAGTCGGGGCGTCCACAGCCCAAAAGGGAGGAGGTCGAGGATGATGGCTGGGAGGTTTTTTTAAAGAACCTCGCAGCAGAGTTATGCCCTGGCTGTGGGGCTTATGGGCACACGTTAGCCATATGCCCCACCCAGTATGAAGAGGAGGAACCAGCGCCCAGACGGGGGGACCGCGAGCGTCCAGCGCCCAGACGGGGGGACCGCGGGAATCCGAAGCCTGAGAGGCAGCTGTTCCCACCTTCACCAGCAGAGCAAGAATGCCTGCTGGTTTCCCCATCACAACCAGCAGAGGTAGAATGCCTGCTGGTTTCCCCAGCACAACCAGCAGAGGAAGAATGCCTGCTGGTTTCCCCAGCCCAACCAGCAGAGGAAGAATGCCTGCTGGTTTCCCCAGCACAACCAGCAGAGGAAGAATGCCTGCTGGTTTCCCCAGCACAACCAGCAGAGGAAGAATGCCTGCTGGTTTCCCCTGCAGAAGCAGAGCCGCACCAGTCCGCTGCAAGAGAGGCAGAGCAGCACCAGTCCCCTGAAAAAGGGGGAGACTACACGCTGCTCCCACCTCCATCGGCAGGAGACTACACGCTGCTCCCACCTTCACCGGCAGGAGCAGAGCAGCCGGAGCTGCCTCTGCCACTTCCAGGAGCAGAGGAGCAGGAGCTGCCTCTGCCTCCGCCACCTACATCGGCAGGAGCAGAGGAGCCGGAGCTGCCTCTGCCTCCGCCACCTACACCGGCAGGAGCAAAGGAGCAGGAGCTGCCTCTGCCACTTCCAGGAGCAGAGGAGCAGGAGCTGCCTCTGCCACTTCCAGGAGCAGAGGAGCTGCCTCTGCCTCTGCCACTGCCAGAAGCAGAACAGCAGGAGCTGTCTCTGCTTCCCATACCTCCACCACGGGGAGTACGGTGGCCGGAGCCCCAGAAAGGGGAGCTGTCGGCCACGAAGAAGGGGGAGGAGGTCTGGAGACCACCAACCCCAGCAGCAGTTTCGCTGCCGGAGATCGTGGGGGAGGTCCGGAGACCTGCTCCCACTGCAGCAGTTTCGCTGCCGGAGATCGTGGGGGAGGTCCGGAGACCTGCTCCCACTGCAGCAGTTTCGCTGCCGGAGATCGTGGGGGAGGTCCGGAGACCTGCTCCCACTGTAGCTTCTTCGCTGCCGGCAGTACTGTGGTCGGAGCCCCACCAAAGGGAGCTACCGGCTACAAAGAAGGGGGACGAGGTCTGGAGACCACTTTCCCCAGCAGCAGTTTCGCTGCAGGAGTTCTTGTGGCCGGAGCCCCACAGGAGGGAGCTGCCGGCTACGAAGAAGGGGGAGGTCGGGGGACCACCTGCCCCCGCAGCTTTTTCGCTGCAGGACGGGACCAACAGGCTGTCAGCCGTGCCACTACCGGCAGGGGTGCTGACAGCATGGCCAGCCATGGGCCCACTGAAGCCTCCCTTCCCAGCCCGAGACTTTGTCCTGGACTGCTGGATTTTTAAGGGGGGAGGTGGCCGTTGAGGCCATGTGTGCTGCGCACAAGGGGGGGTATATGTGGCAAAGCGCCCCGCCCCTGTGTGCATTTGTGTTATGTGTTGTATGTTGCGTGTGTAAATGTTGGTGTATAGTCATTGGTACACGGGATATAAACGGGTCTGTGTTTCACGTGTATTTAAAGTGTAGATTTGTATTTAGGCACGAGGAGAGCACAAATCACTTCACGTGCTGGTTAAATGTAATATGTGAGCACGGGGTTGCACAGAATTAATTCACGTGCTGGGATTCAAGTGAATAATTAATTAGTAATTGAATCCCAGCACAATAGTATATATAGACGCACATTTCGTTCAGTCAGGGTTAGGTGTTCGGGAGTGGAGAACGGGTGTGGAGAAGGAGAGTTAAAATAAGAGAAAAGATCGTAAATATAATAGTTGTTTGTACTCACCGTGTTTGTTTGTCTCCGTGCACCGTTTGTTAAGTGTTTAGTCCGTTTTGTTTATATGTTTCTTTTGGCTACCAGTGCCGTGTCCTGTTTTTGTCTGTTCAAACCTTTTATTTTCTGTTCTGTTTATTAAATGCTGAACGCGATCACGCGTTCAGCCTCACCAAAACCCCATCTCTCTGTCGTTTGTGTTCCTGTTTCTGGTCTGACGCCACCCACTCCGGCCGTCTTTGTGACAGTGGTATATTTAGTTTTTTAGCTATTGTTTTGTACCCATTGCCTGATTTAAGGTCAACAACCATTTGTCTCTTTTCATTTGTGAGTTCTTTGCCTTTCCCCATGGTGATTTCATATGTGTGTTACCTCATTTTTATACCCTAGTAAAACAGGAAGCCATGGAAGGCCACAATACAGTTCCTTAAGACTGAGATGAACTTAAAGAAGTAGAATGTTAATGCAGATTTAATTTTGTTTGATTTTATTTATAAGAATCTTTAGGGGTGCCAATAATTCTGACACCTATCTTTTTGAGAACATTTTTTATTGTTAATAAAAAACTTTTTCTCTGAGCAATTGTATTAGAATAAAAGAATATGGTTTCCCCTTATATTTAAGCATAAAATATAGCTCATTACCTGTGTTGTTTTTTTATACAACCTTTTTTGCTCATCTTTATCAAGGGTGCCAATAATTTTGGAGGTGACTGTATATATATATATATATATATATATATATATATATATATATATATATATATATATATATATATATATATACAGTGCCTTGCGAAAGTATTCGGCCCCCTTGAACTTTGCGACCTTTTGCCACATTTCAGGCTTCAAACATAAAGATATGAAACTGTAATTTTTTGTGAAGAATCAACAACAAGTGGGACACAATCATGAAGTGGAACAAAATTTATTGGATATTTCAAACTTTTTTAACAAATAAAAAACTGAAAAATTGGGCGTGCAAAATTATTCAGCCCCTTTACTTTCAGTGCAGCAAACTTTCTCCAGAAGTTCAGTGAGGATCTCTGAATGATCCAATGTTGACCTAAATGACTAATGATGATAAATAGAATCCACCTGTGTGTAATCAAGTCTCCGTATAAATGCACCTGCACTGTGATAGTCTCAGAGGTCCGTTTAAAGCGCAGAGAGCATCATGAAGAACAAGGGACACACCAGGCAGGTCCGAGATACTGTTGTGGAGAAGTTTAAAGCCGGATTTGGATACAAAAAGATTTCCCAAGCTTTAAACATCCCAAGGAGCACTGTGCAAGCGATAATATTGAAATGGAAGGAGTATCAGACCACTGCAAATCTACCAAGACCTGGCCGTCCCTCTAAACTTTCAGCTCATACAAGGAGAAGACTGATCAGAGATGCAGCCAAGAGGCCCATGATCACTCTGGATGAACTGCAGAGATCTACAGCTGAGGTGGGAGACTCTGTCCATAGGACAACAATCAGTCGTATACTGCACAAATCTGGCCTTTATGGAAGAGTGGCAAGAAGAAAGCCATTTCTTAAAGATATCCATAAAAAGTGTCATTTACAGTTTGCCACAAGCCACCTGGGAGACACACCAAACATGTGGAAGAAGGTGCTCTGGTCAGATGAAACCAAAATCAAACTTTTTGGCAACAATGCAAAACGTTATGTTTGGCGTAAAAGCAACACAGCTCATCACCCTGAACACACCATCCCCACTGTCAAACATGGTGGTGGCAGCATCATGGTTTGGGCCTGCTTTTCTTCAGCAGGGACAGGGAAGATGGTTAAAATTGATGGGAAGATGGATGGAGCCAAATACAGGACCATTCTGGAAGAAAACCTGATGGAGTCTGCAAAAGACCTGAGACTGGGACGGAGATTTGTCTTCCAACAAGACAATGATCCAAAACATAAAGCAAAATCTACAATGGAATGGT
Organism: Acipenser ruthenus; assembly: GCF_902713425.1. Lineage (NCBI taxonomy): Eukaryota > Metazoa > Chordata > Actinopteri > Acipenseriformes > Acipenseridae > Acipenser > Acipenser ruthenus. The sequence continues at coordinate 23,875 of NW_026707428.1, forward strand.
TCACAAATAAACATATCCAGGTGTTAGAATGGCCAAGTCAAAGTCCAGACCTGAATCCAATCGAGAATCTGTGGAAAGAACTGAAAACTGCTGTTCACAAATGCTCTCCATCCAACCTCACTGAGCTTGAGCTGTTTTGCAAGGAGGAATGGGCAAAAATTTCAGTCTCTCGATGTGCAAAACTGATAGAGACATGCCCCAAGCGACTTACAGCTGTAATCGCAGCAAAAGGTGGCGCTACAAAGTATTAACTTAAGGGGGCTGAATAATTTTGCACGCCCAATTTTTCAGTTTTTTATTTGTTAAAAAAGTTTGAAATATCCAATAAATTTCGTTCCACTTCATGATTGTGTCCCACTTGTTGTTGATTCTTTACAAAAAATTACAGTTTCATATCTTTATGTTTGAAGCCTGAAATGTGGCAAAAGGTCGCAAAGTTCAAGGGGGCCGAATACTTTCGCAAGGCACTGTATATATATATATATATATATATATATATATATATATATATATGCCTACATATATGAACAAACTCCTTTCTAATATATTTCTGTACTGAATAAATAATTTCCCAAATACAAGCATATTTAAATTGGAGTCACAAGAAAACAGCAGCACTCACCAAATGTCTTGCTCAGCTTGTATGCTTCCCTTGGAAAAGAATCTGTCATTTGTTACTCTTCACAGTACACTAGTGTTTAACAGTATGAGGAAGTGCAACTGTGCAAATACTGCATTGTGATTTGTAAAAAAGCGGATTTGAATCTTCAAATGCATGATTATAAATGAAAACCCCTTGAAAAAGTACCAATGTGAGCTCAAAGCTATATGTGAATGTCACAAGGCTGGCTGAGTAGTGACACGTCAGACCCGGAAGAAACACACAGACAGACGGTGGTGATGAGTAGCTGAGTGCAAATTGTAGCACTCAGCATTTATTAACAAAATAAAAGGTTTAAAACAGAACACAAAATAGGACACGGCACTTCACGCCAAAATAAAGAGACAAACAAAACAAACACGGTGAGTGAAACACTTATATTTACGTTCTTACTTTCGTTTTACTATTTAGTTTCTCCTTCTCCACACTAGTTCTCCACTCACCGAACACCCAACCCCGAGTTAATGAAACGTGCATCTATTTATACTGTTGTGCTGGGATTCAATTACTAATTAATTATTCACTTGAATCCCAGCACGTGAATTAATTACGTGCAACCTCGTGCGCGCATATTACTTACTTTAAATGCACGTGCAGTGATGTGCAATCCCGTGCCTAAATACAATTGTACATTTTTAAATACACGTGAAACACAGACCCGTTTATATCCCGTGTACCAATGACTATACACCAACATTAACACACGCACCATACAACACATAACACACAAATGCACACGGGGCGGGGCGCATTGCCACAGTGAATCATTCAAGAATGTGTCTGTATTGCTCAAAGAAATTAAATATTTTCTTAATGAATATTTAAAATATTTTTCACTTAAAGTAATTTTATAACTTTAATAACTTTTATGTTGTTATTTTATTCTATTTTATTTTACTGTTAAATGAAGCATATTTTAAACACTTAGCGTATCAGCTAAATTGATGGCTTATTGAAGTCAGTCTTCATTTGTCTTATTCAGGAGTGTGTTCAATAGGCAGAGCATTACGTGGCTTTTCCTATTGAATGATGCGCATGCCGCGATCGCTCCCTAACAGTAGAGAGTCCAGCTCAGAGCCGCCTCTCTGGAGGTTCAAAATGGCTGACCTGTATTAAATATGGATTTATATGACCAACACATGTGTTATAAGTAATATTTATATTGTCATTTGGCTTTTTAAAACTGATTATGTTATTTTCTTAAAGGGACAATTGTATTAGAAAAGGAAACATGAACTATTTATAACTTGACAAATACGACTCGTGCTAAACCAGAAAAAAAGTGTCAGTAACTTTACATTACAAAAATACAATGGTAGTAATTACATTTTAAAGAAATATACACAAATTGCAAAACTCACTTAAATCAATTTATTGCCTGTATTGCCTGCTATTGTGAAACTGCTCGCTCCTAACAGACCTGTTCAGTCAGTTAGTGCAATTAGTAAAGGTTTCTTCGCTGGATTTTCATCCATGTATGACTCAGAGTTGTCAGGGTAACAGCATTCTTGTGTTATGTTGTTTTTTTAAATGTTTTTGAGGTTTTTACTGTCAAGAAGGAACTTTAATGGGATTAATCCAAATATAATCATTTACAGCACATGGTTTTGTTGTTAACTACCGGTCTAAAATGATTAAAAGCATGCAGTTGGTGATCCAGCCGCATCACCATCTAGTACCACAAAAAAGCAGCCAAACTGCAAGACAGGAAATACCTGACAGAGATATAAAGACAAAAACAATAGTGCAATAAACAAACTGTACTTCCTGCTGTGTACTGTGTATAAAATAATTGTCCTGCAGTAAATTACAATAAAATAGTTCCATCGACGTGTTCATAGATATCGTACATTATTACATGCACAGAGATGGAATTATTTTCTTATCTAAAACTACAAGAAACTACAGAATACAAATGTTCTTGTAATGCCTTTATTAGTGGTATGATCTGCTTTTGGCTGGTGGTGTTGCAATTTGTGGTGGTGTTTATCCCCTGCCTTCCTGTGAGAATTCGGTGTGAATGACACAAATTATTATTAGAATATGTGCTTGGCTGGCAAGCAGCTGCCTACACCAGTGTTGGGGTTGAAAAATGAAAAAACAATATTGTCCTGCCACACAGAGTGTAGATGGAGCCCCTGATACTGTATAATATATTGTAGTGTTGCGTTGTGTGGAGAGAGAGAGAGAGAGAGAGAGAGAGAGAGAGAGAGAGAGAGAGAGAGAGAGAGAGAGAGAGAGAGAGAGAGAGAGGTTTGGTTAATTGGATTTTCTTGAATGCTTCAATGTG